>NC_056729.1:1953032186-1953097186 GCF_019279795.1 Protopterus annectens
TTGTAAATGTGTATTTTGTTTCAGCAGAAACTCAATGTTGATTTCCTCTTCTTGTATTCTATTTTCCATGTCATTCACAGCTTCTTCTATGCCTGTCATCTGGATCTTCTGTTGTTGCAGGTCTATATGTAACAAGTCTATTTGTTTTGTAGTTTTTTCTATGAAGGTGTCTATTTTAGTATCCATTTTATCCATCTTAGCAGTAAGTTGCTGGATTATAATTATCAGAGACTGAAGTTCTTTCTTGATGCTGGAGTCTTGAGAATTTGTCTTACTGGAACTCATTTCAGACTGATAAACTGACAGGAAAATTTCCAAAGTGATTTCTGACAGGAATATTGTTAAGATTTCCTTTCTTTTTTAGATATAGTTCAAGAACTATATAAAACCAACATATTTAGAAAGAAAATTACTTCAAAAATTAATTTTTTAAGTAATTAATTCCTGTCAGTGTAATGAAATTGGTGGAGCTGAAGAAATCTGCTGCTATCCTGTGTTCATCCTTGGCCACGCCCACCACATTATATATTTTCTGAAGGATATGAAGTCTGAAACTAAAATGTCAGTCATTATTTTGTTTATTTAGTGACTTCAATTCTCAATGATTTGCCAGAAAACCACAAATTTTATGAGGAAAAGACTAAAAATAAGAAGCAAAAATCTGGACCTTTTTAGAAATTCTGGACCGTTGAGAGTTACGAGTATGAATATGCGATTAGCGGTGCAGCTCATCCTGCTAACTTGTAAACTCCATGTAGGCTTCAGGCAAAATCTAAACAGAGTTTACTGAATGCCCAGGGCAATAGTTTTGCTTCATTAGGTTTCCCAATAATTCAAAATAAATGTGATGAATTCAAATGATCAAAAAGATTTTTTTTAACCCTAAGTCCCTTCCTCTATTTTATAATATAGTACTATCATAACTGGATTTAAATGGGAATCCCTTATAAAAATATAACATTTCAAGTAAATCTTTTTCTAAACTGAAAGGAAAAATACATATACCTCCTACATACACCAACCTTCCTAAAACAATAATGTATTAAATAACTTTCTTTTTTAATTTCGCCAAGTCCTTTGGGTTTCTAATAACATGACAGGAATGGACCCCCTTCCTAAGTCAAGGTATGACTAAAGTTCATGAAATTAGCATTGCTTCAATCTTTGATGTTAGACAGAAGTGCTCTTCACAGCACCCGCAATGTGCCACTGACTCCTTCTGCAATTCATATGGAGTTACGTCTATTGGTAACATATATAAATATGATTGTAGATTCATTTTTATAAGACCCATTGCACCTACTACTATTGGAACTCTCTGGGTATCTTTCTTTCACATTGCTCTTGTTTCTGCCTGCAAATCCTGGTATTTTATGAATTTGTGTCTCTCTCTATGCAAGCCACTGTAGTCACTGGGTTTAGAGATTTCAATGAGCAATGCTACTTTTGTTTTCTTTTCATGGACCACTATATCTGTTTTTTCTCACATCTGTCTTTTGAACTGCTGGTAATGGATGATCCCATGTGATGTAGACTTCATCATTTTCTATGATGCTATGTGGCTTCTGTTTCCAGTGTTTTAAAGCTGCTTCAATAGCA
This sequence comes from Protopterus annectens, assembly GCF_019279795.1. NCBI lineage: Eukaryota > Metazoa > Chordata > Ceratodontiformes > Protopteridae > Protopterus > Protopterus annectens. The sequence goes on from NC_056729.1 coordinate 1,953,033,786, forward strand.
TAATGTTTGCACAATCCCCAGTGAAATAGCCTTGCCACATTACTATGCCTTTCAGTATATTCCTTCTGCCGTTAGTATGTCACAACCAGCTACAAGATGTGAAACTGTTTCCAGTTCTGTTTTACAAAACCTACATTTGTCTGTTTCTCCCACATGTTTAATGGACTCTCTAAACCAATGTGTACGTAGGCCACTATCTTGGGCCGCCAATATTAACCTTTCATCTTTTAGTTTGAATTTGCCTGTCCTTAACCATTCCTGCATTCGATCCTGATCTTGGTATGCACTGATTTTTATAAATCATTTGATGAGCATGAACTATCCTTCTTGTTTTACTGTCTAATCTATCCAACACCTTTTGGGGCCAGTCAATCAATCAAAAACTTTAAGTTAGGAGAGGAAGAGCAAATTGGTTTATTGCTTGAATTTTGTTCCTAGATGCTAACCCTCTTTTCAGGATTAATTATAGTCTTCTAATATATTCCTTACTAAGTTTTATTCACATTTGTTCATGTTTTATTGTTGATCTTTCATCAATTCCCAAATATTTATACACTTCCTCTTGCTCAAGTTCATTCTTGTCGCAAACTGATGTTTTCTTGGTGCTGCAGCTTTCCTGCTTTAAAGGTTGCTTTTGCACATTTATCAAGACCAAATGACATTCTTTTATCATCTGAAAACGTTTTGACTACTTGCAGTTGTGATTTCAGCTCATCATCTGATGAACTATACAGTTTTAAAAAAGTGACAGAGAAGATGAGAAGTCTTTACACTTTGTTGCTTTCTGGGAAGCTAAATTATAGCCATGACCTAATCTGTTAAGTAGAGAGCTTAATGGGTTAAGGGCAAGGCAATAGAGCAACAGTGACAAATAGTCACCCTGAAATATCCCCCTTTGGATTTTTATCCATGGAATAATAATTTGTCCTTTATCATGGCTTTACTGCAAAGTAGTTTGCCACTTTTTCATGGTCACTGCAATGTAATTTATCAGTGTAGGGTGTATCATATACATTTTTAAGCACTCTTTTATCCATGAATGTGAGATACTGTCAAATGCTTTTTTGTAGTCAATCCATGCCATACTTAGATTCTTCCCCTTTTTACAGTTCTCTACTATGACTTTATTTAACAACAAATGATCCTTTGTTCCACATAACTTTATTTATTGCCCTGTTGTTCTATTGCCATAAGTGAGTTTTATTCTAAATGACTATAAACTCTGTTGGCATCAATTCCAGTGTATAATTTATATGTCGTTGGAAGGCAAGTTATTGGTCTATAATTTTTAGCGGGAATGACAAAATGTGGCAGATGCAATTTCTGTAAATTTATGATGGTTGCTAGTTCTTTTACTCTTAATAATATAACATACCAGTTTAGAGGTAAATACAATTGTGAAAGTTGTGGTATTGTGTACATTGCCTTATGCCAATGCTGCCCAGGGTTCTATATTGGGAAAACAGAGAGACACTTTAAACTGAGAGTATACGAACACCAATATAATATTGGGAAAGCCAGTACCATGAATGCTTTGGCCAAACATGTCTCTGAGAACCCTGGGCATTCTTTCAACTCTCTAATAATTGATAATGTTAGCAAGAATATCAGAGGAGGTCCTTGGCTCCCTCCATTTAGAGGACCAGGAGCTTTATTGGCAGCTCAGAGTTAATGCTTTTGCCAGTCCTGGCCTTAATGACCAGTGTTCTTTGAAATGCATTTTACATTTAAAAGCTTTAGAAAGATAACTTAAACACTTATAAACCTTTTAAGTATAATTTTTGTATTTAGAATATGTAATTTGTATTTTTAAAATATGTATGATAGATTGTGAACTTAATTTTATCTACTATAATAGTAATGTATATGAAGTGTTAATGGGGAGAATATGTCTTTAAATGGTTACTAGGGGAAGTGATGTCAATTTTGTTTGAATTACTTATACTGGCTTTTCATGGTTTGTAACTGTCTGATAAAGTTTTTTAATTTGGTTTGGACGAAAGCACTTACCTTGATTGTATTAACCTGTCTGGATTCTTCGTTGATTTTTCGTGGATAAACTGTGGATGTACCTTTGATGAACCTTGCCTTTAGTCTGTTTTGGGGTGTGCATATAAATAGTTCTTACTCATGGCTAAATCTTCATGCAAAAATGTTAATACTTTTAACCAGAAGTTAGGTACTGCATCTGGGCCTGGAGTTTTCCAATTAGAAGCTTTTTTAACCAGAAGTTAGGTACTGCATCTGGGCCTGGAGTTTTCCAATTAGAAGCTTTTCTTGACTTTGTTTCAATATCTCTGGCTGTTACTTCATCCCATTTCAAATCCTGTACCTTTAAACATCTTATTCTTTATTTTACTTCTATCCATTTAGCATCTTTGTTATGTTCCTCAGGATCTTCATATATCTAAAATGTATCTATTTTTTTTCTTTTTTGTGGTCTTTCAATTCCTTTTACCTTGTTTCCCAATTCTCTATTAAAACTTTTTTGGGTCATCAATAAATTGCTTATTTTGTACTTTTCCTTTATATTTATCTATGTATCTTCTAAGTTTTTCTGCCTGTGCTGATATTTTTAGTTTACTATTTGTGATAGTGCATGATAAATCCTGATCTGTTCTAGTACTGTGCATTGCTTTTATCACATCTATCTTTCTGAGTATTTTTGTTGCTCTGTTCCCTCTTCTATACTCTTCTAACAGTGACATTTCTTGTCTTAATTGCTTTATAGTTTTGGTATTTGATTTCTCCCCTTCCTTTCCTGTGGTAGAATTTTATCTGTTGTTAACTTAGCTGCACAGTAATATATCCTGTTTACTTCTGTTACATCTCATGGATCTCTATGGACGGTCCTAATTACTGTGTTCATTTGTTTTATCAAACTTCTAACTTTTTGGGTTTTATTGACCTTCTGCAGTCTATTTCTTTTATTGATCTTAATATGTCTATCTGTCTCTATTAAATCAAGTAACTTTTCTCTTAGCTCATTTTCTTCTAAACTGAGGGCACATTTTTTGTTCTCCATTTCCTGTGGGCATTCTATAAAAAGTTATATAGTATCTTCCTGTGGCACATTCTCTTCAATTTCATCCTGTGTCATCCGGGAACTCACTGGCCTAGAATGTTCTTTCTGCAAGACAATTCAGATGTCTTCTATGGATTAACAACACTTTTAATTTCATTAAAATAGTGATCCACATATATTTACACTTTTCCTCCTTACCAAATCTTACTCTCAGAATTTTTATCTCTAAATTTGAAAAACAATATATTCCTGTATGTTTTTACTGTATCTCTAAATGTTTACACTTTTCTTTATTATTATTTAAACCTATATTTTTCATACATATTTCTATATTCCACATAGCTCTTTATTCTCCTCATTTCCATTTGCAATAATAACCAAAATAATCTGCATATGTTAAATAAATAATAATTTTAATATTCTGACATACTTTAACATTCTGTTCAACTACAGATCTAACTGCCTTATTAACCACTACAGTAATTACTAAACCAAACAACTACTACTTAAAGGCAACCCTGTTTAACATTGTTTCTAACATGTTTTTCTTGACTAAACTATCCATTATCTAATACTTTATTCCAATAATTACTATAAACAGTCTTAATTTTATATTTTTATGCAGTCCATATTGCAGTGTAATCTCAGTTTATATGACTTTCTTTATCATATACCTTCTCAATATCACACATAGTTCATGTAAAACACATCTCACAACTTCTTTAATAGGAAACATGCCTTTACAATTTATTCCTTCATTACCATATATATATATATATATATATATATATATATATATATATATATATATATATACACCTTCTACTGATAATCTATTACCTTACCTAGTCTCATTTGTAAAATTTTCATTAAAGTTTTATAGTCTACATTATTTAATATAATAGCTATCCAGTTCTGTAACAAATTTATATCACCTTTTTATGAATAAGCTTAACAACTCCATCACATACTGTTTTATCTGTTGCAACATAAACTAACCAGTAATTTAATACCTGTAACATTTTTTTTTCATTTCTTCATTCATTTCTTTACAAAACTGATATGCTATTTCATCTGGACCTGGCATACCTTCGGTTTCTTTCAACTCCTCCTTTAATTCATTTAATTCTATTATTCTCACAACTTAGTTTGTATTATTTGTATCTATTTGTTTGAGATTACATATATCAGCCTGATTTTTTCCTCTTCATGATACATCCTACTAAAATACCTCTTCACTTCATGCATTATTTCTTTCATACTACATTTCTCTAATACATCCTCCCCTTTAATTCTTTCAATTTTACTACTATTTCTTTACTTTTTCCTAAAAATGGTGAAATCTCGTCTAGTTTTACTAGGTATGCATATTTTGGATTATTTATTAACTGTTCTACTTTTAAAATATTTTCTTATACTGTACATTCCTCCTTCATCCTTCTTTTTTATCCTTTTCAGTTCCTTCTCAAAGTCTTTTATTATATTTTTATATCTCTTTTTGTATCTGCCCAAAATAAATGTTTTAATTTTAAAAACTCAGTTCTATACTTCTTTTTATATATTGTAACCAACACTGTTCTGTTTTCTTATAAAAATACATCATTGTATAATGATCTTTCCATAACATTTCTATATGGTCTTTAAAACATTGAGTTTTTGTACTTCAACTGAAACCTTTATTCTTTTTCCTTCTTTAATATAGTTCCCATTAATTATTTCTGCCTCAGTAAACAAATGATCAAAAATATATTTCTCTTGAACTAATATTTCTTTTTCTTAAATGATCTGGAAAAAATAATACAATCATTTTCTGTTTTTGGCCCTCCCCTTCTAAATATAAAATCCCAGTTTTTAACAATTGTCATCCTATTATAGTATCCTTATCAATCTGCCAATCTACCTTTCTTAAATTGTAATTCAAGTCCTCCATTATAATAATATCCATCTTGGGTAACACATTTTTTAAGTTCTTGAAATGGTTCTTTTCTTTTACTCTTCTGGGTATATGTATATATGCCTATCAATTTTAACAAAAGATAAACAGACAAAGTAAATACACCTGCTTTCATTAAGAGATGTAAGAAGGATGCTGCTTATCATACTTCTTTCTGGACTACCTGTTCAAACATCCAATATTTTAATAGTTTTCATTGTAAACATTACAACTCCCAAACACATATCCTCTACAAAACTCCATTGTATCCCCCCAATTATCTATGCTTGTGTTTTTATATTCTCGTTCATTTAACAAAGTTGTTTCTGACACAATTTTATAGTTTGCGTTCTACTATTTTCATTTATTAAATGTTTAACATTCAAAGAAAATACCCTAATACCAGCTCTTTCATTTTTTTAGATTACTCCAATATTCTTTTCTATCTGCGGTGGTGTTGCTGCGGTAGCGTTGTCGCCTCATAGTAAGACGTTGTCCTGTTCGATTCTCAGCTAAAGCGTCTTCTGTGTGGAGACATGCGTGAATGGGTGTACCTTCGTTGAAGGTTGTGCGTCAGGGCGGCAACTAACTGGGAAAAGCCGAAAGACACAACAACTCCAATATTCTTTTTCTTTTATTACCGCTCCCAATTATCTTCACCATTCTCACCTTCACTTTCTTCCTGACTTAGTTGTTCAAACTGATTTTGAACTTCAACCATAACATTTTCTTCATAATTCCTTATGTTTCTTATGTGTCATATTCTCCCCTTTATTACTCTCATGTATATCATTGTCATTTATATCATTCTCAATTTGAATAATATTTTTATTTAAATTCTTACTTTCTTCCCTTCCAATAAATGCCTGCAATCATACCAATCACACAAAAATGTTCTGTACTACCACATCTTATACTAAATTGTCTACAATTATTTGCCACATGGCCTGTCTCCTTACATTGGTAATGTTTTATTTTACAGAAATCACTTATAAATGATCACCTGCCACTCAATGAAAGGACATATTTGGCTCACCCCAATATTTAAGCATACGTGCTTTTTCCTTTTACAATAATTACACATGGAAAATGCAAAAATTTGCCATTTTTATACCCAGACAAATGTTCATTTCCCATCCCCATCCCATAATTTTCTATAATCAAACATTTTTAATATCAGAAACACCTTTACATTTACTTACAAATTTAGTTCCTCAGCAGTCACTTTAAATGTCCTGACCTGAATTTGAACTTTCATTCTTAATAATGTATTTGTCCCTTAAATAACATAAGCATTACATTGTTCAAAATCCTTTTACCCTTCAAAACCTATAATAAAGTTTTACACTTTTTCATATGATTCAAATTTTAATTCACAAATGGCTTCCATGACAATGTGGATAAACGCTCATATCTCTCTATATGATGGTCTTTTTTACTTTCTATACATATTCTTAAATGCTTGTTTATTCTATTTTCACTATTAGCAGCATTACTATTTTCTACAGCAAGAAAACCATATGACTTTTCTGCAACTTTTAAACTGTTTTTTCCCTGTCCAGAAAAACCTTTCTCGCCACTTTCATCTCTTTACAAAACATTTAGTTTCAAGTTCTCCTCTTCTTTGTCTCAATGGCTCTCAGGAAAGCATCTTTGAAATATGTCCAATCACAATTATGCAATTTCATTGGCTTGCTCACTTTCATTCATCATTATGTACAACATTTGCATCTCCAAACCACCCACATCTAATTCCATTACAAGTAAATCTGATACTCCTTGGCCCAGACTATTTGTAATCCTCTATTTTTTTCCTAACAAAACATTCTCATCACCATTTGAAAAATTGTCTTCCTCCATTTGCGCATCAGTGAGATTTGCTCCCTTTTCCTTTCAACTCACAGCACTTCTGCTTTCTCATTCTATAGCAACAGTGTTTTTCTCCACTTCCATTCTCTTTCTACATTTAGTGCAACTATCCTACGGTCTATTGCAATGTTAAAAAGAGTAGGGTTTATACATACAGATATATATATATATATATATATATATATATATATATATATATATATATATATATTCAAATTCTGAAATCTCAAATTTCAGAATCTAAATCCAAAACCATGAAACCACGAAAGCCTAAATCACAAAACCGCGAAATTCAAACTCCCATCACTTTCAAACACCAATACAACACACACGCACACAACTAAACAAACACACACATCTATCCTTATGATATGCAGGAGGGAAAGCACTCATAACATATAACACATAACACAATTTTGTTTTGGTATTCTTTCATTTCTTCATTTACAATGCTTTCACTTAATTTTTTTAACTTCCATTCCTTCCCACAATTCTTTATATTTATTATATAGTATCATTTCTATCGAGTTTTTCTTTTCCTTCAAAATTCATGTTAATACCTTATATAAAATTATTAAAGATGCTGCCTGTACTATTAGGCTTATTAAACCCAAACCTCCTTGCTCTTCTTTCATATACAGAATCCCTGTTTTGACTGGATTCAGTCTAGAGCCCCATATAAAGGAGAATATAATCATCATTAATTTCTTTTCATACTTAATAGGAATCATATAAATGTTAGCAACACAAGCATTTTTTCCTATTACCATGGTGTTCAACAAGTGTGCATTTTTCTATATGAAAATCTATGTTGTTTGTCTTTTGGCATTTTTCCCAGTAAAGGGTCACCACAGCAGAACTCAGGTCTGCTAATGATTGGCAGTCGATTTTTACGAAATGCCGAGGTGCCAGCTCGACGCCCAACCTTCCGCATGTCTTTCAAACGCTACCCAACCATGGGGAGGACATGCAGACTCCACACAGAAGGCATTCCCAAGCCAAGTCGAGAATCGAACGAGAGAACCTCTTGCTGTGAGGTAACAACGCTACCACCGAACCACCATGGCATTATATGAAAATCTATATGATTTCCAAAAAAATTAGTCATATCCTTTACTTCTTTGAGTACATTATCCCATTATTGTTGTCTGTATTTATTCCTTCCAAATGTTATTCCTAATATATTTATATATTTTTCATTGAAATCAACACCTCCTATCATACCTTCAAAACCAAATCCTTCACTTTTCTCCTCATTTATACTTAAACATTTTTTTTTATTTATACATAATTTTTCATTTACTTTTTCCATCCATACTTTATTTTTAACAATTAATACAATATCATCCACATAATTATACATTATTGGCAATTGTACTTCTTTCATCATTTTGTATCCACCACTACTTGACATTTTATTAATTTCCTTCACTATTACATTCATAACTAATGAGAAAAGTACACTACTAGCTGAGCAGCCCTGATTTATTCCACATTCTATTTTTATTTCTTCCCCAATCCAGTCATTTACATTTAGTTTCACATAGTTCCTTTCATAAACAGATTTTATTACTTGTAATATTTTTTTGCTTACATTATATGCCTGCAAAATTCCCCATAAGGATTTATTTCGAATATTATCATAAGCTTTAACTTATATCCCCTATCATAACCTTTGCCTCTACATTTTTATTTATGATATCAATTATTTCTCTTATTATCCATAATAACGCTTGACTTCCTTTTCTTTCAAATACATTTTGGTCATATATTCTATCCATTTTTTCTGTAACGTTTTTATTATTCTCATAAAAAAATTATAATCTGTATTATTCAATGTTGTAGGTCTCCAATTTTTATCTCCTCTTTATTTCCATTTTAAATATAAATTGTATAACTCCTGTACACATCTCTTTCTCTTTAATTCCAGTTTCTAGCCATTCATTCACAACTTCTATAAAAAACAACTTTGCCGCTCTTTCATTTCTTTATACATACCATATTTAATTCCATCCAGTCCTGTTGCAGAATTCATGTTAATATCTTTTAGAATTTCATTCAATTCTTTCATGGTTATTTTTTGTTCTAAATACTCATTATCTTCCTTATTTAATTTTTCACCTTTATAAATTTGTTCTATGTTTTCTTCTCTCTTAACAAATAGTTTTAATACATATTCTTTAATTATTTTGTATAGTCCTTCTTGCTGTCTTATTTGCTTACCTTCCTTAATTTTTAATTCTCTTATTTTTCCTTCTTTTATTATTTTGCTCAGATATGGTGCTACCTCTTCCTTCTTTTCTTGTAAACAATATTTTTGCTTATATAACAAGTTGTTAATTTAAATTTTATTCATTTTATATATTTCTCTTTCTTTTTCATAAAAGGAATTTTTCTACTCTAAAAAGTCTCTAAATGTTTCTTGACAATATATTATATCTCTCTTTTTCTTTTCTCCTTTTCAGCCTTATTTGTTTGTTTGTTTGTTTGTGCCTTTCGGCTTTTCCCAGTTAGGGGTCGCCACAGTGGAATTCCGGTCCGCTAATGGTTGGTAGTGGATTTGTACGTACTGGGTTACCAGCCCTGATGCACAACCTTCAACAAAGGCATACCCCATTCACGTATGCCTCCACACATACAGTCTAAAATACTTTTTTATATTTTTCTTTAAAATTAAGCCACCAAAACTCATAAAACTCCCTCATGGTCATATGATTTTTCCATAATTCCACAAGTTCTTTTTTTCTTCTAAATCTAATTCATTTTCATTACTTCTTTTTATTCCTTTTCCTATTCTTATATATTCTTCATTTTCCTGTACTTTAACCCATATTACCACGTGCTCTGAAAATCCAGCATACTTGATTCCTTTTTTTTTTATAACTTTTAAACTAATCATTTAATAAAAAAATCAATTTCTGTCCTAATTTCATTCCTTTTATAGGTCCAGTGGCTATTCTACCATATACTTAACTTTCCACTTCTTATAATTTCTTTAGTCAATTTAACATCACAATTGCTCTTATTTTTTCTTAAACTGCGATTAAACTCACCCACCACTATAATGTCCATATTTACACAAACATATTCAAGAATATTTTAAACATCATTTCTCTCTCTTTTTTGTTACATATGCATATGAAGGTATAATTATGTAGATATATTTTTCCAACTCACGTCTATTACTGTAATTCAGCCTAGTTCCATTATGGTTACATTTAATATTTTAATGCTTTTGTGACATAATAAACATATGTCTGAGCATATTTCTTTCCCCATGTTCCAAACTACCACACCATTCCAAAGTTCATAGGTTCATAGGTAGGTACTAGGCTATTGACCCTAGGGCCTATATAAGCCTAGCCAAAAAGGTATCCTGGCTTTTGCCACCCAAGAAAATTATTTTCCTGTGCCCCTGTCAAGCAGAGCCACAGAAGTGATCCCCGTGGTGAATTTCCTATTTCCCATCCAATCATCAAGATTTTTCTTGAAGAGTGCTAATGAGGAGCTCTGTTTGACATAGATAGGTAGTCTGTTCCAGAGTATGGGAAGTCTCTGGGACAGGAATCTACCCCTCCAGCATGTTCTGTTTATTGTGGTGACAAGGTTTAGGTCCCTAGAGTGTGTAGCTCGGAGGGATTGGGATTTCCTTAAGTGGAGCATGTCCAACAGCTCTGGGTTTGACATTGCTTTGTATGTTAGGCAGAGATCGCCTCTGAGTAGGCGATATGCAACGGAGTAAAGCTGGAGTTTTTTGAGACTGTCTGTGTAGGGCATCTGTTTGAGGCCAGTAATCCTCTTTGTGAGGTATTTCTATGGCCTTTCCAGTTGTTATAGATGTCCTGTGAGGTACATACCAAAAGGGGCGTTGTACTCTATAATGGGTGTAATGAGTGATGAGTAGAGAGGAACAATGACCTCTTTTTTTCTGGGTGAGAAACCTTTTGTGATGAGTTGCACCATGTAGAAGGATTTCCTGACCATTGTGGTGATGTGATTATCAAAGGACAGACTACTGTCCACCTGTGTACCAAGGTCTCTTATCACACTTTCGGTGTTAAGTAGACTACCGCCTATGTGGTAGTTCATGGGTACAGAGTTTTCACCAAAGGGGATGACAATGCACTTTTTGGCATTGAGCTTGAGGCCATGACTTTGACACCAGGCATCTGTCTCAGTGAGGCCCTTTTGTAGGATGTCCACATTGTTAGGAGTTTCGATTATGGCTCCTAGTTTGCAGTCATCTGTGTATTTAGTTAGCCAAAGACCTTCTGTGTTAGCCTGTACTTCAGAGAAGTAGATAACAAACAGGAGAGGACCCAGGACTGAACCCTGTGCTACTTCACTTGTAACTGGTCTGAAGTCTGATTTGGAGTCTGCTACTTTCACAATTTGGGATCTGTCAGTAAGCTAGTTGGCAACCCATCTTGTGACATAGGGATTTATACCTAGTTTAGTGAGTTTGTCTATAATTCCAGAGTGGGGGATGGTGTTGAACACCTTGGCGAGATCTAGATAGGTTGTGTGAACCACCTTACCCTCATCTATGGCTTTGGTAACTGCTTCAAAGAAGTCTATCAGGTTTAGGAGACATGATCTGCCTTTTAAAAACATGAACTGTGTGGGGTCCAGAGTTTGGAGATCTCCAATGTCTTTGTTTATGAGTTCCATGATGATACTTTCCATGGCCTTGCAGACCAGGCCCGTCAGGCTAATGGGGTGGTAGTTCCCAGGGTCTGTCATGGCTCCCACTTTGTGGAGTGGGATAACTGTCGAGGTGTGCCATTCAATGGGCACAAAGCTTGAGGTGAGGCTATGACTGAACATGGTACTTAGGTGGGGTACCAGTTCATTCTGTAGTTCATGTAGAAGGTAGCCTGGGATGTTGTACCATGGATTCTGTGTTCTTGGCTTTGGAGAGTGAGGTTTTTACCTGTGCAGCCATGATTACAGGAACTTTGCATTCTTCCGGTATAGAGATGGGCTCTTTAGGGGGTAAGAGGGGGTTAAAGTTAGCACTGAACCTATCTGCTAGGATGTTGGCAATATCAGTTGGTTCTGTATATTTAGTGCCATTGTGCTGTAACTCAGAGCAGATCTTTGTGTTGCCATTGAGATTCTTGACATAGCTATAGAATGCTTTGTGGTTGTCTTTAGAATCAGTGGCGATTTTTTCATAACTAACTTTGGAGGATTTTATGAGGGGATCTCAGCTTCTTACTGAAGCTGACCAGGAAGTTCCTCCAATCATGGGATTTTACTCTTTTTTGCAACAGTTTCTTTCTTCTGTTGTAGAGTTTGTTTATGGCAGAAGACCACCAGATTGGCTTCCTTTTTTTGGAGGATAGCATCTTGGTTCTGTTAGGGATAGCATGATCCATGCACTCATGTAAGTGCTTATAAAGTGCATTTGTGTAGGATTCAGCACTCGTACACATAATTCACCTTGAAACAGAACACAAATTAGCTTATCAACAGACTGCATTATCAAACGAATTCCAATAGTATTAACATCAACAGACTGTGTTCTTGGACAGGATCTGAATGGCACAGAAAAGTGTACATAAAGGACATTGAAAGTAAATGATATTAGATGTGATGTTTGTTAGATCTAGTATTTGTAGGAACACATTTGTTCTGAGGTAAATGGAGAATGGAAAGCTATTATCTGTACTTGTACTGAAAAACTAAACCTGATACATATTAAAAGCTATAAACTGTACATGTTGTCTGTTACATAGATATCATTTTATTAGTAACTGCGCACGGTGTTAATACAGTGCTTAGAAAGTTAACAGCCTGCAAGGCTCAATGCATTAATTAGACTTTGGTTTCAGCATCAGCAGTGTCATTTTAAATAATTTTTTCAGTGGTGAGCTTAGCCTGTATTCGAACACAGGGGGAGTGGTGCCTGCATAGGGTCACTCTAGTAATAGTGCAGTAACTAGCATTTATGTATGTGACTGAGTCCTGAATAGGAGCACTTCAGTTTTCTGCAGTCTGCAACAGTACAGTTTCCAGACGTTTGGATCTGGAGTGAGACTTCCATGCAGGAAGGTCGTAGTGCCATAAATTCTTCAAGTCAGTGAATTCCCAGGTTTCGAATCTGCAACTGCCAGCTTTATTTCACCAGTTTTTCAAGTAACTATAGAAGTTTTCCAACCATCTACAGTAAGCAGTTTGGCCAGCTGTCTTCCTGTGGACTGGTAAGAAATCTTTCTGTATTACATGCAGTATGGATGCCATTACAGAGGCTAGTAAGAAGTGTAAACAAAGCTTTACTCTTAATGTGTCAGAATGACCAGATAAAATTTGGGACAGACTGCAGAGTTGGTATAAGAAACATATTGGCAAATGTAAACCCTTATTAGGGCAAGGTGATGTACATGCACTATGCAAATAGGTAGTAACATTTGATTGGTATCTTCAACAGAAAAAAATCTGGTATGACAGTAAACGCTTATTATGTGAGTCATGTGAAACTGCTTTCTGTGTACAATTCCATAAAAATACAGTGCAAACTATTAACACAACTCGAGCCCAGCAGTTTAAGTCCACTGTAAAACTAAAAAAAGAAACCGCAAACAACAGGAAACACCCACCGAAACTTTATTATAAAACATTAGCAGATTTAACAGATTGAGCGCTTTCTTCCCTTAACAGGGATTTCGTCAGAATCTGCCATTTTAAAAAATTATCCCCCTTAAATACCTTTCCTAATGAAGTGATGTCATCAATTAAAAAACAATCCTACTCATTTAAAGTAGTACTAACCTAAAAGAACTGTAGCTTCTAAAAAACACATCTAATACAGTTGTATATACAATAGGTTTCTTTTTTTAGTTTTACAGTGCAAACTATTGTTAACAAGTTAAATAGTAAAGAAACATCTTCTGATGATAAAGAAGCAGAAAAGGGTAATGCTCTTACATTACATCCACGTGTTAAACAGTTATGTCCTGTCACTACGCTAATTTCAGATATAGAACAACTGCCAAATCAATTACTGACAGAATCTCCTGTAGCTCTTATTACATGCTTTAAAAAGTATGCACAACAGTGAAATGAATCTACTATGCAAGAAAAAAACAGAAAAGGACAGGGACAAAGCTCATGATAAATTGACAGAACAGTTTAATAAATTCCTAAGAGACAGACAAGGTGAGTTAAGAGAGTTTAGAGATGCCATACAAAAACTTTTTCAAAAGTGCATAGGGGCCCTGCATTCAAAAGAAGAGTCTCTTGAAAAGTATCATAAAGCCCATAAAGAATTAAAGAAAGACATTTCAGATCTTAAGCAACAGTTACAGAGCAAACAGGATTTGGCCAGTGAGGTTAAGGAAAAATTAATGCAAGCTAATTCCTGAATAGAAGAGTTAAAAGAAGAACTGGTAAAAATAAAGCCAGTTCAAATCATAGAACAGTGAACTACAGTGGATCTGTATACTCAGTCCAGATTGTTACAGAGTTTACCACAGTGGAATGATAAGAAAGGCATATTTTATAACATGCTTCCATTTGAAGAATGGGTAGCATACACAGCAGGATCTGATGTATGGACAGATGCATTACTTAGATGTTTCTGGATTTGTATTCCCAAATGTTTTAAAACTTTCATTCAGCTAAAGCAAGACACTTAGTTAAACAGTAAAGTAGGATGTATGACAACTGTTTTCATGGAATACACACGCAGGCAGCCTCTCACTGCTAAGCTGTTAGATAATTTCAAAATCGCCATCTCAGATAAGATAATGGAACAAGCTAACCACTTTAAACTAGCCTTTCAGATGATATATCAAAGGTCAGACAGTGACATGCAACAACCAGAAATGCAAAAACAGTTAATACATTGCTTTTTAGACCAAGTAAAAGGGGTCTCAGGGGATATTAAATACATTTATGAAGAAAATTCAAATACCTTCACTGATTTGGTACAAAAACTAATGAGGAGATGGACTATGGCTGAGGATGGGGCATTATACTCACACCATATCTATGCACTAAGAGAACGGGGTGAGCCATTTGATGTAATCAGTGAAGTAAAAAGCCATGGAAGGCAACAGTGGTGTGACTAACCACCAGCAGAAAGAGCTGCATCAGCACTGTTAGCTCCTGCTTCTGTATCCTTGGCACCGGGATCAAATACAGATAATGAACAAAAGGTACTAACATGTTTTGTCTGTAAAGAAATAGGGCATGTTAAGCAAGATTGTGATCATTACAAGGTTTGGCATAAAATGAAGAAAGAACAGTGTGTGTTTCCAAAAACAAAACCAAAAAAATTCACAAGACAAGTCAGAAAAACAAGTCCATGCACAGAGACCTTACAATATTGGTAAAGACAGCTATAAGGGTCATCAGTACACAGGAAAAGGGGAAGTATGTCCCATAGACTTTCAGGCAGATTCGCCTATAAATTCAAAATATTTGGAAGAGCAGGCAGAAGAGATAGCTAGATAGTGGTTACGAAAGGAAATTGAAAAAATCTAAATATGTAGATCACTCAGATACACAGAAAGATGACAAAAGCATGCAGTGTGCCACATTACAGCTGACAACAAAAGTGAGGATGAGTAGATTCTCTTACAATAGGGGTGTTCCCCCCCCTACCCTGGTATCTTTAAAAAGGACCGAGATGGACAACCACTGATTGATATCTGGGTAGAGGGCTCACTATGGCAAAATCTCTTATTAGACACAGGAGCAGCAATATCTGTCACAAACAGACAGTTACCTGTAAATCCTACAAAAAAGGTTTGCATTTCATGCACAGGATGCTATGCAGTAAGTAGCCAAGATGTAAATATAAAATTTCCCCAAGAAGGACAGACATGGAAGGGTACATTTTTAATCACCCATCTTGTTCAACTACTATTATTGGTATGGAAATGTTGGATGCTTTGGGCATTGTAATCGATTTACCTAACAGTACTTTGTGGATAGGAGACAGGGAAACAGGAGAGGAAGAGGAAATTGTAGTTTGCTGTGCAAGCTCTCTACCTGAGAAACCTGACAAACCTACAGGACATGTAAATACAGGCACTGAGAATGTGTGGCAGCATTTATAACAATAATTTCCAAACCTGTGGTCCAAGGGACCCATTGATTGTAGAAAGCTAGAAACGCCAGTGGGAGTAGGCATTGATCAGGATTACAAACCTCCATTTCAAAAAACAGTATCCCATTCCTAGGGAGGCAGAAGAACATATGGAAAATATATTGCAAATTGGGAAAAGGAAGGAATTATACAAAAAGGCAACAGTCCCACAAATTCACCTATCTGGCCAGTTAAAAAGAAAGATGATAGTTACCATCTTGTCATTGATCTAAGAAAAGTAAATCAGTACACAACCCCTAGAGCACATTTGATTCCAGGAATTCCAGAGTTAGCTGCGCATATTAAGCCACAAAGTAAGTGGTTTACAGTAATAGATCTAGCAAATGGCTTTTTTGCAGTACCACTCAGAAAAAGAGACTGGCCACAATTTGCCTTTACATTTAAAAATCAGCAGTATGTCATGACAAGATTACCTCAGGGCTTTCAAAACAGTCCAGTTATTTTTCACCAAACAGTAGGTTCTATTCTCCAACAGTTAGAAAAAAGATAATTCAGTGTTACATTACATTGATGATATACTAATTCAGTGTGAAAGGGTGGAAGAGCATGTATGGCTTCTTAAAAACTGTTTCATACTCTGCAGCAGGCAGGGTTTAAGGTCAAAAGTGAAAAAATTCAGTTTATGATACAATAAGCTAAGTTTCTAGGTGCTATCATAAAACCTTCAGGAAGGTCTCCTTTCCAAATGCCTATGCAAGGCATTTTACAAATGGAAAAGCCTCTAACAATAGCAGATTTGCATAAATTCATGGGAATCATGAATTACAACAGGGAATTTATAGAGGATTACACAGCTGTGGCAGCTCCTCTATACAAAATTCTTCAGGAACAAAAGAGCTCCACTCTTTTAGAGTGGGAACCAGACCTCCCAACCATTCCGAATTACTCGGTTTTTACCGGGTTTGGGGGTCCAAATGAAGGGGTGCCACGATTCCCGAGTGGCACCCCTTCATTTCCGATTTTTCTTAGCTTTTTTAAAATTTTCGCGCTGTCGGAGCTGACATCATCACGTGCGCAATGACGTCAGCTCCGTCAGGCTACCAGCCAGTCAGAATTGAGCTCAAGGAGCTCACATCATCATTTCCAGCTGGCTGACTTAAATTTTAAAACAGCGGGAATTGCAAGCTGGCGGGCCGCGCTTGTGCAGGATTACTGAACAGGGAAGCTGAAACGCTTGTTCAGAGCAGTTCGGGGGATATGGCAGGGAAACAGGGATTAATGGCAGACGCTTGTGCAGAGCAGTTCGACAGAAGTGAGGATATGGCAGCAACAACGGCAGGGATTAATGGCAGCAAAGAGCAGTTCACCGAGCCAGGAAGCTGAAGCGCTTGTGCAGAGCAGTGGATTAATGGCAGCAACTGAAATGGGTAAGGAACATTGTGTGTGTGTGTGTGTGTGTGTGTGTGTGTGTGTGTGTGTGTGTGTGTGTGTGTGTGTGTGTGTGTGTGTGTGTGTGTGTTTGTGTAAATGAATGCATGTTAATGTTTGTGTGCTTTTTTTGGAATACTATTTTCAAAACGAAAATGATAGCACATGTACACGTGAAACTAAACTTGGTTAAAGCTTATTTTCATACCAAGAAGTAATGTACAGCAGGTTTCTGTTGCTGTCATTGACAGAAGAGCCATTACAAAATATAGAAATAAGCTGAAAGTAACGTGAAAAATTTGCTTTCCAATACAAAAAAAATAATGCTTTTCTCATTAGTGAACCACTGTAGAGACAGTAACAAAAAATAACCACACAAAATGCTTTAATCTGTGTAGAGAAGTTCATATCTTGGTATTCATAAGAGATGGTTGCCAAAATACAACAAGCATCAATCTGTTTTCTTACCAAAACAAAAAATAATATTTGCCTTATGGTCTGCAAGCAGTTACACAAGACCTTCAAAAAATCAGGAACTCCAAGAATTTATGAAAGCCACAAATCTCAAATGGAAAGGTTTTGAGGAACATCTTAGTCTGATATGTCTAATTTGTAGAATATCACAGAAATATGAGAATTATTAAATGTTGAATGGCATTCTGCTATCACATACTAACTCTAACAAAATATTCATAAACAGAAAAAAGTTATAGTACTACTGAGTGCAGTACGTACAGCTGGCATACTGCCCAGTTTTGTCAATGATATATATGTATGTATTGGGGACTTACTGAGCAGACAAGACACTCCAACTATTAGCCCATATGAGTCATTGTATGCCGTCTAATTGTACTGTCTTTTTTACGTAATTTAAATTTGTCTATTTCTTCCAGTTTTTCAGTGGATTTTGTCAGCCAACATATATGCAGCCCACTATCTTGGGCTCCCACTATTAGCCTTTCATCTTAGCCATTCTTGCATTAAGTCTTGGTCAACATGAAGTTGTTCTAGAAGATGTTTATATTTTCCACCATATTTAGGGACTTCCAATATTATTTTATTTTATTCTAATCCTTTTCTTCACATTCTTCATATCTACTTCTGGTTTTATTTCCATTCCCACTACTCTTGGAAATGCTTCATGTAAGTTAAATAAGGAAATCAGCTCAGACTTCTCTTCATGCTTAGAACTCTCGCTATGTTGGAATCTGATGAGGTCCACAAATATGTTTGCAGTTCCACAATTGCAGACTTACACATGTGATCATTTTCCAGTAGGCCCATACCATCTTTAGATCAAGGGATACATAATCCTGATAAGCATGAAGAATTTTTCTTGTTTTCTTGTTCAAGTAATTCAATGCTATTTGGGGGCCAGTCAATCAAACCAAAGATGTAAGTTAGAACAGGAAGAGCAAATTGGTTTATAGCTTGGACTTTTACTAGATGTCAATGAAGCTTTCAATATTAGCTTAAGTCTTCTGAAGTATTCCATGCTAAACTTTGTTCTTATTTGTTCATATTTTATTGCCAACCCTTCACCAGTTCCCATATATTTATACACCCCCTCCTGCTCAAGTTTCTTTATATCACATTCCTGTCCCAGGTTGATATTTTATTGGTGCTGCAGCTTTCTTTTTGTAAACATTGCTTTTGCACATTTATCAAGACCAAATGTAATTCTTACCTCATCTGAGAAAGTTTTATCCATGCTAGTTGTGCTTTCAGATCCTCATCTGATAAACTATACAATTTTAAATCATCCACAAAAAGTACATGAGATGTCTTTAAACAAGGTTTGGTTCTGGAAGTTAAGCTGTAGCCATAACTTAATCTATTAAGTAAAAAGCATAATGGGTTAAGGGCAAGACAAAACAGCAGCAGTAACAAAGAATAGCCATAAGTATCTCTCTTTGAATTTTTATCTCTGGGATAATAATTTGCCCTTGGTTGTGGCTTAGCTGCAACGTGGTTTGCAACTGTTTCGTGGTCACTGTAACATAACTGATCAATTTAAGATGTATCTTGTACATATGCAAGCATTCCAGTATCCATGAATATAGGATTCTACTGATTTTTTTTTTTTGTAATCTGTACATCTCATATTTAGATTCTTCACATTTTACATCTCTCTGTTATGGCTCAGTTTAACAACAGATGACAATCTGACGTGACATTATTTTAGTACCTTTTTGTTCAATTGCCATGAATGATTTTTTTTTCTAAATAGCTATTGTCTCTGTCTGTTCCAATCAGACCTCCCAACTATTCCGAATTATTCGGTTTTTACCGAGTTTTGGGGTCCAAATGAAGGGGTGCCACGATTCCCAAGTGGCACCCCTGCATTTCCGATTTTTCTTAGCTTTTTTAAAATTTTCGCGCTGTCGGAGCTGACATCATCACATGCGCAATGTCAGCTCCGTCAGGCTACCAGCCAGTCAGAATTGAGCTCAAGGAGCTCACATCATCATTTCCGGCTGGCTGACTTAAATTTTAAAACAGCGGGAATTGCAATCTGGCGGGACGCACTTGTGCAGGATTACTGAACAGGGAAGCTGAAACGCTTGTGCAGAGCAGTTTGGGGGATATGGCAGGGAAATGGATTAATGGCAGACGCTTGTGCAGAGCAGTATGACAGAAGCGGGGATATGGCAGCAACAATGGCAGGGATTAATGGCAGCAAAGAGCAGTTCACTGAGCCAGGAAGCTGAAGCGCTTGTGCAGAGCAGTGGATTAATGGCAGCAACTGAAACGGGTAAGGAACATTGTGTGTGTGTGTGTGTGTGTGTGTGTGTGTTTGAAAATGACCCCATATAATACACTTGGTGGCTAGAGGTATTCAGGCTCAAACCCTGTACCTTTAGTATAGGGTAAAAAGAGCCTACTATCCCTAGCCACCACCATTTCTGAGTGAGTTGAGAGCTATGATGAGAAGTGAGAACATGTTTTTTTTTGTGCTAAGAGTTTAGAGCTATGATAAGAAGTGAGCACACAATTTGTATTCCCCTATTATTGTTTTTGTGCTAACAGTTCAGAGATATGGTGAGTGAGAAGTGAGAACTGAA
Organism: Protopterus annectens; assembly: GCF_019279795.1. Lineage (NCBI taxonomy): Eukaryota > Metazoa > Chordata > Ceratodontiformes > Protopteridae > Protopterus > Protopterus annectens. The sequence continues at coordinate 1,953,054,164 of NC_056729.1, forward strand.
TTTGTATTCCCCTATTGGCTTTGTTGTTTGTCCATGTATTTTGTGTTGAGGTTAAGAGCTATGTTGAGAAGTGAGAAATTAATTCACTAAATGATGGCTATTAAGTTTCAGTCTTCCAATTTTTCAGGCAGATGCTGATTTGGGATAGTGGTATGTTGTTCTGAATGTAGTGCATAGAGTCCTGGGTTCAAAACCTGCCAGTGAAATGCATGATGTAGCACAACATTTTATTCTAGCAAGTTTACAAAATTATACAAGCAATGTTTAAAATGTGTCCCTGGTTGACCCTTTGTCCCCCTCCCCAAAAAAAAAAAAAAAATGAAATTGAAAATAAATGCAAGATGCCTATGGCTTACACTACTGTCATTCTATTTATAGTGTGGGTGTGGAAGCAGACTTTTATGATGGAAAAGTACTGAATTGTACAGTTTTGTTATTATTGGTTCATGTGTTTTGTTTCATTGCCTACAGTACAGATTACTGGTGATGTTCAAACAATAAATTTAAAATGCGCTCTAACATGTGTGTTGTATTATACAAGGAATATAATTTAATAAAGTCAGGAAGGTGTATAAAGAAAAGAACACATGTATGTTTCTTGTTTTGTGTGCAAGGGGCCAATGATTTGAAAACAGCCCAAAGGTAATCTTTATCCACCACTGGCCAGATGCATTTTCTTTGGATGTGGTGTGGGTTTCAATGCTGTTTCAATAAATGTGAGTTTCAAGGGCAAAGTTTAATGTCAAGCCTAATTTCATTGTGAGACAGTATTGCTTTGTTTACCAGATGATGTCTTTTAGTGTTTCTGCATTCTTGTGCTGTAAAATGTAAAAATAAAATTCAAATCATTGTAGAAGTAAAGCAGTATGCATACATTAGTGTTTATGGTAAATGGGGCAAAATAGCCAGGTAACAGGACACTGGAATGGCTGTAGGGGGACTCTGGTGCCATGTTTTGGTTGTCTGTTCTTCAATTTGCGTTCGAAAGTTGGCATCCCACAATTACATTGGAGTGGGTGGAGTTACATAATTATGCATGCAAATTAGATGTTAATCAGTGTACAGATTTGTAACTATTTTTCATGGGCCTTGTCCAGATTTTTGATGTTTCCAGGTTGAGAGGTATGGTGGGAACCACATGAGGACAAAGCATTTTCACAAACAAATGTAAAGTTAGCACCTACACCAAAGTTGCCATTTGTGTTACAAGCAGCAGCTGGAAAGAAAACATTATTTGTTGTACTATTATAGGAATGGCCACATGGTGGTGACAACAGAATGGAAAAAAACTTTACGTCCATCACCTTCTATAGCTGTAAAATGAATCCAGTGGAACTGGGTTACCACCCATGTATACAGCAATTATTAGCCATTTACTGGAGTATTAAGCAAACTGAGTACTTAACCGTATTTTCCAGCATTATAGTACAGACACCACAACAAGCAGTAAAAGCTCTGGTAGACAATTCTGAAATTAATAAAATCACAGATGGTATTAGCCAAGCAGTCTTTGCAAAATGGATGGCACTTTTCGGTATAAAACGTGTCACCATACAAACAGGGGACAAATGCTACTTGTCAAATCACATGGGATATGAAGGAAATATCCCAAGTTGGGGTCTCCTGAACTAATCAAGTTACCAGGACACGTCAGCTCAGAAAGCTTTATTAAAAGCAGTAGTATACGTGCTTAAATATTACAATCCTGTTAACATTTTCTCAGACAATGCCTATGTAGTAAAGTCTTTAAGACTGCACATGGACACTTGGATAAGGCGAGGATTTGTAGACAGTGGAGGCAAACCACTGCAACATGCTGAAGTATTAAAGACATATATAAAGTAATAACAATGTCAAACCAGCAAAAGCAATACCGTATCTTAAAGGTAAAAGCACACCAGAAACTGACAAGTAAAACTTTCAGGTTAAATGCATTAGCTGACACATTAGGAAAACAAGCAGCACAGAGCAGCAAAGAACTTTCAGAGTATGTATGTACTGATACAGAATTCAGTGCCGTAAAAGAGCTGGATGAAGAGTCAATTGAGGAAGACCTTATAAATATTCAAAAACAATAGGACTTAAAAGAAGAAACTAGTCAGTGCATTCTAGCAGGAATACCACCAAAGGAATATTATGCATATGTGCCATTTCAGTTGGCACAGCAGTCGGTCAAGTTAAATCACCAAATATTGGGCCAACTAAGAGCTGATAAACTATGGGCAGTTGTAAAAGAAAAATACTGGAACCCAAGTTTAAAAAAAGATCTGTAGGCTAATTGCAGAAGAATGTCTAATCTGTTTGCAGGTAAATGCTAAAAGTAAAAAACCTCAGTTACATCAAGTACAGCCAGCAGATTGGCCATTGGTATGCAGCTCAAATAGATTATGCAGGTCCCTTGCCAACAACAAAGTGAGGTTACAGGTACCTACTAGTAGTAGTGGATGTCTTTTTATCTTTTCAAAAGGGATAGAGGCAATTCCTACTAAAACTATGACAGCAAAGGCAACAGCAGAAGCTTTATGGAAAAATATTTTTTTGTCATTGGGGATGGCTGAGGATTATTGAATCGGACAATGGTCCGCAGTTTGTTAGTGACCTAATAAAGCAAATGTCTAATCTGTTAGGAATTCAGCAAAGACTTCATGTGCCTAATCACCCACAGTCAAATGGAATTGTAGAGCAAATGAATCGTATGCTCAAGGACCGTCTTAAAAAAGCATGTCTTGAAAAGGGAAATGTATGGGTGCAACATTTGCCAGGCATACTTATAGACATAAGGGCAACATCCAACAGTAAGACAGGAATATCTCCTAATGAAATCATGACAGGGAGAAAAATGCCATTGCAGTTACCTTTTTATCCTGACACACCAGATGGCAGACCGATGTTAGAAATCAGTAAGTATCAGCAATGGTTAAAACAACGTGCAGAAATATGTGACTACAATGCAAGAGAGCAAGCTTTCCATCTATGGAGAAAGGTTCCAATATTACCGCTAGAAGAAAACCTTCCCTGTGGAACAGAGGTATTAGTAAAAATGTTCCAGATGGAAGGACCATGGCATATCAATTGGTAGGGACCTTTTGAAGTAGTGGAACAAATAGGTCCAATGGTGTACAAAATAAAAGGTAAAAAGAAAAACAGAACAGTGTTAGTGTATAAAGATCAAATGAGAATAATCAAAAGCAGTAAAGAGACAGCATCACAAAAGTGACATGCATGTATTTTCTTTTCAGAAAAATGAAAATGGAGCTGTCTAAAGTGAACCTGTTTGGAATACAGAAAAGCAAAAGGCAGACAAGAGTAAATGTAAATAATTATGTAAAAATATGTAAATTTAAATGTGTGTTAGTTAAGCCAATATCTCTTTTGTTTTTTTTACAATATTTTGTAATTGTATAATAACACCAGGAACAGCAGAAATAATATAAAGTTGTACTGGGCGCATGATACTAGAAATAGAACTCAAAGTAACTTCTCTTATCCTGAGGGACAAAAATGTGATATTGGAAATTTTTCCTTAGACCAAAGTGTCACTGTCTGGATAACAGCCACAGGTCAAGCATACATTCAACTCTCACAGCGTGAAGCAAATGTATCTTTACAAAACAATACTGCAATAAAATGTTGCATACTACAAGGGGAAAGGGCACTCTTTCAGTTTTTTACTGACTGTGTAAACAGAACTGCAGAAGAGACTAAAATAATGGTACAAGAGGGAAACATACTGGTCTGTATTAATGATTCAGTAATTACTGGAAGACAGCCTTGTCTTTTTGTTATCAGAACCTTTAATAAGAATCCCACAGCCACGTTTGATCAAGTTATCGGGTACCAATAACATGTATGGTAGTGGGACAAAACTACCAAAAGACAGTAGTATACTTTAATATCTCATTCCCTCCTGATATCACTGGCTGTAGAAGATGAAGAACCTGGCATGATACTCTTTTAGGGAGTATGGGTACAGGCTTCGGGGCATTAAATTCAACTGACAAAGAAATACTGGCAAACAGATTAAAATTGACAGGACAGGATATTTCACAAATTGTACAGTTACAGGCACAATGGTTACCTACCATATGGACATCACAAAAGAAACATATACATTTTCAAAAATTTTTTTGCAATGCTTTAATGACTTTTTAATTAGCAGATTAGGGTTTGATGTTAAAGTTACTAAATGTGTAGATTGGACTAAATGTACTTTGCAGTCTCTGTATCTACAAAATACAAAAAAATTCAGTCCAGATGAAATTAATGCCTAACAATAAATATGTGTGGAGGACCATATTTAAAAGATTAATCCAGAGTACCAACTGGATTGAAATGCATGGACAGCAAACGGTCTGCACAAATACATGCTATACAGGAAAAGTTACACATTATAATGTAACAAGTTCAAATGTAATGTGTCAAATTGTAGTTTTACCACAGGTTTTTGGACCACCATTTTAACCGTATCAGTATTGGTTACCCCAGCTAGAGGGAAATTATATGGATTTATAAAATAAAACTCACAAAACTGAACATTGAACTAATGCAGCTAATGGACTGGTGTGTGGTCAACACTCATCAGTATATGAACCATGTTTTTTACAGCATTCCATAAATCTATGTAAATGGACAATTTTACCTTCTAGTTTTGAAATGTTCTCAGAAATAGCTCCACAGTTTGTATGTATTGTAACAAATCAAAGTTTACCATTTACTGAACAATGTCCCTTTGTAGGTTGTCTTCATAACTCATTTAACCTTCCATAATAACATATATGTGTTGATTCCAGAGAGCAAGGCTGCAATGCCTTTATGATGGAATCCGCAGATATTGTCAATGATTAATGTAGGATTTTCAGTAGAATCATTACATAAACTCATAAATGAAAGCAAACAGTTAATTCAGTAATTACAGAAGGTTAATAAAACAATCCTAAGTCATGAATTAAATTCTGTAATTGTGAAAAAAAATCTAATCAAGTCACCAGAAAAAACTGAAGCAGACACAGCCCATAATTGGTGGGACATTTTTACAGGATAGTCTTCAAAAATAAAACAATTGTTAGACTGGATTATACACCCATTTCTGGTAGTAATGTTTGTTATCATTATAAACACTGTGTGGAACTGTATTTAGACTTGTATCAAAAGAAAACTAAAGGTTTTATTTCCTAATGTGTTTTTTGTAAACAGTAAAGAAATGATGATATGACCAAAGAATATATATCAATGTAAACTGTTGTGTGCTTTAAAAAAAAAGGGAGAACTATTAGAAGTAGGTATTTACACACGTATAATAGTGCATCTACACTTCTGTTTGTTAGACTATATACAGTAAAATACAGACATTTATATGCATGTACATTTGTGTTTGTTAGCATATATACACTAAAGGGTTAACCTTTCCTTGGTTAGAAATAAGTAAAAAAATATTCATGGTTTGGCACCTTATTGTGTGTAATACAAAATGTTCTGTGCCTGGTACAAGTTTCAACGAGAATTATAGATAAGAAACCCAGGTGCAGGGAGGGCCAGAGACAGGAACAACTTCCTAACAGGAACGACTCCCTAAGTTTAAGATTAGCACATAATTCACCTTGAAACAGAACACAAATTAGCTTATCAACAGACTGCATAACATTAAATGAATTCCAGTAGTATTAACATCAACAAACTGCTTTCATGGACAGGATCCGAATGGCACAGAAAAGTGTATATAAAGGACATTGAAAGTAAATGATGTTAGATCTGATTTTTTGTTAGATCTGGTATTTGTAGAAACACGTTTGTCCTGAGGTAAATGTAGAATGGAAAGCTATCATCCGTACTTGTACTGAAAAATAAAACCTGAGACATTAAAAGCTGTAAACTGTAACAGTATAGTACGTGTTGTCTGTTACATAGATAAGTTGTTTTATTAGTAACTGTGCACTATGTTAAAACAGTGCTGAGGTGCTGAGAAAGTTAACAGCTTGCAAGGCTCAATGCATTAATCAGACTTTGGTTTCAGCAGTAGCAGCAGCATTATTTTAAATATTATATATATATATATAAGCACAGACGCTTGTATTGAGGCACAATAGTTTTCCAGCCTTAGGGGGTAAAACATCTCCCTCCCATAAGGAAAAACAACAGACCACAGGGAAAACTGGTACCTGTGAGCAACAAAGCTGCTGGCTGAGAATCTTAAAAAATCAGGAAAAAAGAATCATGTGTGTGATTACATGTTATAATTGCTTGAGTACTCTGAGATCTCAACTGAGCTTGTCTGCAGTGCATGGTTCTTTCATCCTGATTTTTTGGGATTCTCAGACAGCAGCTTTGTTGCTCACAAGTACCAGTGGTCTCTCCTCCTCTCTCTCTCTCTCTCTCTCTATATATATATATATATATATATATATATATATATATATATATATATATATATATATATATATATCAACATGCACTACCTCTGAGATTGCAGAACAAAGAGGAGATGGTGAAACTCTCTCACTCTTGTACTCTACAAAGTTGCCACTGACAGCACTCTACTAGACTATTCTGCTGTCAGTGTGCATATTATGCCTGGGTGTGGGTAATGCTGGGGTTGGCGTGGTTTGGTCCCGAGGACAAAGCCAACCATGGTAAATACCCAGAAATGACATTATTTAAGAAAAGGAACTATTACTTTTCTTAAATAACGGCATAGTATAATGCCTGTTTACTGCCCTTCCGATATCTGGCGTACATCAGAGGGAGAAAGCAAGATCTCTGTTTTTTTTTTTATGTTAAATGGGTTTAACAAAATAAGCCGTTGCTTATTTTAAACTTGTTAAACCCATTTAACATAAACAACGGAGATTTTTCTCCTTGCTTTTGTTAAATGGGATTAGCATAGCGAGACGGAGATCTCCATTGCTTATTTTAAAGCTGTCTCGCTATGTTAAAACCCATTTAACAGAGTTATACGGCGATCAGACCTTTTTCCATTAGTATAACTCGATTTACAATGTGCGCGCTGGCCAATCAGCGTGCACGTTTTGGGGGGGGTCATGGTATAATGATCAATATGATTCAACTAACGTCCACTTGACAAACTTATCTTTTGACCACATGGGAAGATCTGTATATAATGTGATAATAGTGGAGTTGGACAACCCGTCATTCAATATAATTGTCCACTGGTGGAGCCAAAAATAGTTGGAAGCTCTGTCATACAGTGGAGCTTAAGTAACCAAAGGAGGGAGGATACTTCTGTAAAAAGAGAATCTAAACCAAAAAGAACAGGGTTGGTTTCTTCACACTGTAGAGGGATTATGAAGGGATGCAGGCAGCGACCTGATACACAAGAGCTATGCAAGTAGGAGCCTGATATCCAGCCAATGGCCTGTCTGAGAGAATTGTACAGAGGGGAGCCAGATACACAGGCAATGACCTGTTTAAGAAAGGAACTTTGTAGACTTAGAAAGAGAAGACTCAGCCCAGGGTGGAGATGGAGAACAAGGGAAGCTAGTGGACTTGAAGGATGATAGCCTGAAGTAAAGCCAGTTATCAAGCAGATATATTGATGTAACAAATATACTTCAGTAAAGGGATGATTTTATTTATAAATGCAATCTTCACATGTTCTGCGCAAGCCAAAGATTTGTAATACATGTTTTATGCAGTAATAATAAAGAAATGAAAGGTAGAAAATGTGTAACATTTGAGTGAAATTCCCTAAGCTGTGTCTTGAGAGGATCTTGAGTTGTACACACACACACACACACACACACACACACACACACACACACACACGCACGCACGCACACACACACACACACACACACATGTAGATAGATAGATAGATAGATAGATAGATAGATAGATAGATAGATAGATAGATAGATAGATAGAGACAGTAGATAGATGGATAGATATGTGACAAGTAATCACATGAATGTGTGTGTGTGTGTTTGTTAGCTCTTTACCTTACTCACACTGAATTCTAAGGCATGTTTCAGTTCTTCCTTGACCCAGAATATGGTAAAGAAATCAGAGAATGAATACATGAATGAAGGAATGAATGCATGAATGAATGAATGAATGAATGAATGCATTCCTTTATTGTATGATTATAGAGTAAAACTATTTTTTCAGTATTTTATCAACTTGCTTTACAGTTTATTGTATTATTATTACTATCAACATGATTTACATGTAATGGCTACATTTTAATTATATATTACACTATAATCATCATTATCTTCATCATCAATCATCATTTTCACTGTCATTATTATTATCCATTTCTCTTTATATTTGTTTGATCCCTAATGCATCTGCAAAAGCTTTATTACATTCATAACCGATCTGATTATTTCTACCCAGTATGACCCTCCGTTATTCTGGCAATCTTTTCTGTTTCCTCCTAATTTAACTAGCATTGTTTCTGTGCTGCCATTTAACAGGTACCATATTCCTCAATGTAAGAATTGACAGGACTGTAGAATACTGAAATGAGACTTGAATGAGTGTCATTATTTGTTAATTACCCAGAACTGTGCTGAACAAGTGCCAGTCTGTCCTTTATGTGCCAAATCTTCTTGTACCTTTCAGAATAAAAGTCTGCATACACTGACATTTGTGTAAGAATATTTTATTATGTACAGAGGAAGTAGATGTCAATAATATCCAAATCAAATCTTACTGTTTCTAATAACAATGCTGGTAAACTGAAGTGGACTGAATTATAATGTCCGTAGCTTCTGCACTATTTTTTTTCTCCTGAATAATATCATTAATATTCTGGAATGCTGGATATTTGACCTGACTTCTGCACTCACTCTCGAGTGTCTGTACCAAACTTCTGTGGACTGAACTGCAATGACTTTCTGCTTATCAATTTGAACAAACTGATTCACTGTCTGAAGTATCTCCTAATAACAAAACCCTGTAAATTTTTACTTGCCTCTTTAACCTTTATTCCCAAGCCAGTTTGTACCTAATGTACTGCACATTCTGTTAGCACACTTTATTCTTATCAGTATTCTTAACTAAAGGTTACTGAAACATTCCTTTCTTATTAAATCTGCATGTAAAATAAAAAATAAAGATATACTTCTGCTTTAATATGGCTGCAGTTCTAAACTTATGCAAAAAGAGTATATTTTAGTCTAATAAACTTAATTTAAGTAAAACCTGATCTTACACTTAGTATTTCCTGAATGCCATAAATATATGTGTGTGTGTGTGTGTGTGTGTGTGTGTGTGTGTGTGTGTGTGTGTGTGTTGATACATATTTTGATCTACTGGCAAAGGATGACCACAAAGCTTTCAACACCTATGTCCATAATCTCAAGGGAAATCCGTAACAATGTAGAGAACTTATTGCAAAAGGCATCACCCACACTTAACCAGAGGCCATTGCTAACCTTTTGATAGGTTCAGCTCAAATTTCTCCCTCTACTCCTCCCCCCAAGTTGTTCAGCTCAAATTTCTCCCTCTACTCCTCCCCCCAAGTTGTCCAAAGTAAATACTGAATATCACAATCCCCACAACCATTACTAGGGAACAGGTCATCAATGCAATTTCCAAGGCCAAAAACATTGCATCAATGGGCCTTGATAACATCCCAGGATGTCTACTAAACAGCACAAACCTCTCTGGTCCACTTGAATCATTTTTCACTTAGTCCCTGAAGTTATGTTTCATGCCCAAGGAATGGAAGATGGCTACAGTCATTCCTCTGCACGAAGGAGGTTCAATCACCAATCCGGGTAACTACAGGCCCATAAGTCTGACCAGCCTCATATGTAAGGTCATGGAAAGAATCATCATGAATATGATAAATGAGGAGATAGATAACCTGCAAATGCTGCACTCATCACAGTCCAGCTTTGTTAAAGGAAGATCATGTCTATTAAATCTGGTGGACTTTGATAGGGTTACCAAAGCAATAGATGAGGGCAAGACTGTGTACACAGTTTACCTTGACCTGGCCAAAGCTTTTGATAAAATACCCCACTCAGGCATTACAGACAAGCTCACTAAATTATATATAAATCCTTTTATCACCCAGTGGATAGCCAACTGGCTCACTAATAGGACCCAGGAGGTCAAAATAGGTGAGGCCACCTCCACCAAGAGGCCAGTCACTAGCAGAGTTCCCCAGGGCTCGGTACTGCGCCAGCTCCCTTTGTCATCTATTTCTCTAAAGTAGAAGTAAACACTGAAGTTTTATATCTGACTAGGCTTGAAGATGATTGCAAGCTGGGAATTATCATCGACTCTCCTACAGGTATTCGTCAAGAAGGTCTATCTGTGACTAACAAATCAGGCTAAAGCCATGGTCTTAAACTCAATGTTAAGAAATGCATAATTATACCCTTTAGGAAGTCAACCATCCTGGCTTATTGCCATGTTGATAATAAGCTCTTAAGAGTCAACCCAGTGGTCAGGGACCTGGGTACGCATGTAGACAGCAGCCTTACCTTCGACCATTACATGGTCACAGGTATGAGGGAAATCCTTTTATGTTGCACAATGTATAAGTAAGGACATGGCATCTAGGTCCAAAGAGGTCATTATCCCTCTGTACTCTGACCTTATAAGACCAATCAGAGTAACATGCTTTCCTCAGTGTACACCTGACCAGGCATATGCAGCAACTAGAGCAACCTCAGAGGTTCCTTAAAAACAGAATACAAGACATAACAAACCAGCCTAATGCACAGTACCATAAAGCCCTTTTTCTTTGCACAGTCTCCTATGGATTGCTGAGGGATGTTCTATGTCTGCCTTACAAGGCATCTGCAAACCCACACTTATGAATCTCCTGCATATTCATCAGTCAAACAGTACCAGAAATAAAAGGTCTAGGGACCTGAATTTTGTCTGTGATTTAAACAGAACATGCTGCAGAGACAGATATGTTTCCCAGAGACTGCCCCTTTGATGAAACAGGTAGTAAATTTACACCGGGCCTGGTACCCATGTCCCTTATGGACAGAGGTAGTTTACAAATGTCTGGCCCTCAATGTCTCATTTGAATACAGATGTCAGTATTCCTTTGGGAAAACTTGGTCAGGCTTTGAAAGGCCCTTGGGTCATTAGCCTAGTAATAAGCTATGACTCTATGAATCTATGACAAGTATGCATGCATGTATCCTTAAATTTCAGTGACACCATTCATCTGTTTTATTACAAAACATTTTATTGGTCACTAGTTCCAAAATGCTTACATCTTCCAGCTCTGCAAACCTTTCAGCATCCGTATTTTGACGCACCATTCTATGCTAAATGAATCTTGTTAGTACCCCACCTCATGTATGCTCTCCAAAGTACTGAGAATGACGCTTTACATAGATATGACTCCAGTCAGGTTGCTTCAGTAAACATGAAATATATTCTGGTCTCACATCAGCAATAGCTTCTCCTATACCTACCATCCTGAAGATGTTGTTTCATTTTCCCATTTTTTTTTAATCCCGATTAGAGGATGCATACACAATTAAAAAACTATGGCACAATAGAAGCTAAGTGGTAAGACTTGAAACTGGTATCAATCATCAATAAAAGGGGAATATGAAAACGTTTTATACAGCTGGCCATCTGGGGTATCAGAATACGCATTATCCGTGTTTAGACAAAAGACGCCATTATCTTTGATTTAGCATAGACAGCAGGCATGGAAACTCACTCAGTGAACTGCTTGTGTTGAGTATATAGAGTTGATCCCCTTTAGTACACAATGGATTATGTACAAGGATATGGTAGTAAAACTGTTCTTGGCTTTGCACTAGCATATCAGCTGCATGGCCTGCTTGTAAGTACTACTGTTTTTCCTTTTTAACATTAAGACAAGACCTTTATGTTTACATTTCAGTACTGGAGAAGTCAATGAGCGGTATTCCGAACACTCTATGGCATGGTCTTTCAAACTACCTATAATATCTATGGTGGCAATCTTCCATTGGTGAACATAAAAGGAGAAATGACCTTTGACTGCCACTACTGAACATATCATCACAGGTAGTGAGTTACAGAAAGATAAAAATAAATAACTAGAAGGAACCACACACTATTGAGGACATTGGAGCTGTCTGGAGCAAGTAATACTGATTATCTTTGTGACCTCCTTACAAAGGTGAAATTGGACCAGCCTTCTTGGAACTTCTAAATGTATCTCTAAGGCATGTTTTTAATTACTGACCACTTAAAGTTAGATATCCAGGATGGAGACCTTTTATTTTGTATGTATTCTGTTTTTTTTGCTTTACCAGTTTGGGCATATGGACATGCAGATATTTTCAGTTCTATGGACAATCTTGAGAAGGCCTTTGAAATGTTTGCTTCTGGTAGTTGTCTGTTGAGATATTTCCTATTGCCTTGCTCTTACTCTTACTTCTGGTACTCATACACATTGACCACTAACCTATTGCCTTGCTCTTACTCTTACTTCTGGTACTCATACACATGTGACCACTAACCTATTGCCTTGCTCTTACTCTTACTTCTGGTACTCATACACATGTGACCACTAACCTATTGCCTTGCTCTTACTCTTACTTCTGGTACTCATACACATGTGACCACTAACCTATTGCCTTGCTCTTACTCTTACTTCTGGTACTCATACACATGTGACCACTAACCTATTGCCTTGCTCTTACTCTTACTTCTGGTACTCATACACATGTGACCACTAACCTATTGCCTTGCTCTTACTCATACTTCTGGTACTCATACACATGTGACCACTAACCTATTGCCTTGCTCTTACTCTTACTTCTGGTACTCATATACATGTGACCACTAATGAACAATGGCCCAGTACAAAGCAGATAAGCACAAACTCCCTTTAACTGACGAATCAGATTTGTCTAAATTTTTGCCACAGTGGGGAAAAAGATGCTCATTTAAGAGCTTTAGCACATTCATGGTCTGCTTTGGTGGCCACTGAAACAGTTACATTTGCACCGGATCGATGAAGTTGCCCACTGTGCGAAGTATAACCTGTCTACATTTTAATAAATAGCTAAAACACAGAAGGAATTTTATCTAGAAAGTCTTACTGGCATTCTGTAAGGTAAACAACTATGAGAGATGAATGAACAAGCTGCTGAAATTCTAAGGTTATATCAGAAATCAGTGTGAAATATGTATGCATGTCACCACAGTTTAAAGGACTACCAGGCCAGAGGATAACCCTGTTCCTACTACTCCACCTTTACTTGTTTTGGAAGGACAAGGTCTGGATACTGTTTTCCTTCTTCCTCCCCATCTGAGTTGCGGATCACTCTCTTGAGGCTGAAGATCTCCAAAGAAGATCAGAGCAATCGGGTGGTTAAAGTCCTTGGAGGTAGTGTCATTACCACAGCAGAGTCAAAATGCTCTGGTGGCACAGAAGGGTAAAGTTCTGACTTCAATCCAGCTGACTATGGGTTCAATTAGCATCTCAGTTGACTGCTGGAGCAGTAGGAAGGGACAGGAGTCCCCATTCTGGTTGGGAGGGTGCTTACTGATATGCCTCCTAAGGGGAGGCTTCGTCCAAAGAGGGGATTTGCCCTCAGATGCAATCAATGCATGGTGCAATCAAGCATGGGTGACAGGGAAAGGGAAGTGAGTAGGGCATAAACAAAAAAATAAATAAAAATCTCCCCCTGGATGGAAGCACAAATGGGCCAAGCCTAGAGGATGCCCTTAGGATCCATGATGGTCCCAGCACTACCAGACTAAGTGCGCAGGGGTAGGGATAGGAGGACAGCTGGTAGATCTATTGTAGACCTATGGCATTGGGTGATAGGCTGGTACAAATGAGGTCTGAGGGGAACAAAATAAAAATAAAAAAAATATTCCAGTAAGGTTGAAAGTTAGATAATAATTTTAGAAGCTTTAAATAAGAGTGTATTGTCATCAATATGAGGTTGATAAGTCATAATTTTGACTTTGCTAGTAAAGACAAATGATTTATTGATAATGGCTTTAAAGTGTCTGGAATTACCATTAATGCTGAGGAAAATGAAGGCATGGATGACACTATAACTGCAGAATATGCCATGAGGTCTGAAGTATCTGTCAGTGATAACCTATTCACCTGAATGAAATGGATGTCATATACTGTTAGTATTAGACAGGGAGGAGGAAGGACAAACAGGAGTCACAGTCACCCAGGATGCACAGCTCTCTTACTCACATTAGCTGGAGCTCAGCTGAAATCAAGTTAAGTCCAACTACAGGCATACAAGCACTAGTGGTTGGCTAGTCTTCGAAAACAAGCAAAAACACTTCAAAGAGTATTAACTGACCAGACTAGAAGCTGGGAGAGTGGATTTTGTCAGTTCTCACATTGCTTTACTGGTCAAAGAAGTAAGTAAAATGGGAAAGTATACACTCCTTACCCCACAAATAACTTAATTTTGCTTCACAAGAAAGAACTATAAACATATTTTTGTGATGCTGGATGATTTATTTGTTGACTTTTACACATAAGGTCTCAGTCTGCTGTGCAGGCCTCAGACTCAGATGTACAAGCTGTTTTCTTTATTCATAAAATCTGATTTTTGTTGGGCAGGAGCGAAAAAAAAAGGATAACAGCTTGATGATTTTGGGCATAATTAAAACATCAGAATTAATTTAAATTCCAGTGCACAGCTAAGCAGCAAAGCTTCAGAAAATAACGTTGTGTAAAAAGGCAATGATGTAAGCACATAGAGAAAGAAATAGCTTTACTGCATATTTTACCCATATACATATAAAGTCCTTAGTGGTATACTACTGTCTAGAACCTCATGACTAGCTTGTTTTCCACTGCTGCTTGTTGTGGTTCCATGATCATTATCAAACTTCTTACATTTTGCCTCTTTTCTGAGAATGATCACAAAATTATTAGCACAAGAGTAAATGTTTGGGTATATGACAGGTTTATGCTTGACAGAAGCTAGTCTCACAATATTTTTATTTTCTAATTATTTTATGCACACAGCAGATGTTTAACGAAATGTGTACCCCGAGAGCAAGCAACTTAAACCTTAGCACGGATATAAATAGGACATGCTGGAGGGATAGATTTGTCACCCAGAGACTCCCTATGCTGTGGAATAAAATCCCAGTCCATGTGAGGCAGAGCACCTCGCTGGCTCTGTTCAAGAGAAATCTTGACCTGTGGATGGGAGATCATAGGTTTACCCCGGGAATCATCTCTGTGTCACTGCTGGACAGAGGCACAACAAACTAATGGGCACAGTGTTTTTTCATATAAGGGGTGGCGTAAGCCACAAAACTTTGGGCTAGGCTTATAAATGCCTTAGGGCAGATAGCCTAGTATAAACCTATGAACCTATGAACCTATTTATGTAGCTAAGGCTACATATACTTCCCAGCTCTGCATCGATTTTTATTCAGCTGCAGTCATGATTTATGATGCTCTTCGGCATTATTCTGTTGTAAATCTACCAGTTAACAGAATGAAGAACACTGTCTTTTTTCACTGTGTACAGGTTTTTTTTATTTAGAGGTATCAACTTGTTTACTTGTTGCAGCAAAATTGTACTCCATTCTTCTACTTCTGTTTGCTACAGTTATTCAGAGCAGGTGGCATCTGACCCTGGGGATCTAGTAAACTGATTGATTTTTCAGAGGTGTCAATCTTTCGAATCAATGTCTCAAGTCGTCTTTTAATTTTTTTCTGGTCTTCAATAGCACAGCCTATGACCAAGTTTTGAAATTTCTGATCGATGGGTGCTGACTTTACATCTGACGTACAGGCAGCCTGAAGAGACAACAGCTGACTTTTAGCAGCTGCTACATCTTCCAGGAGTTTGTTGACTATATCATCTATAATCTTTGTAGCATTTAAAAGACATTCTTGTTGATGCGGATTCCGAATTGTTTCGACTGAAATCTGAACAGTTAGTGTGCGGCCTAGTAGTCTATTTGCAGTTAGGCTCAGCTCTTCTCTCTCACCTAAAGAAAAACAAAACAAAAACAATGTTATACAGATAAATAACCTATCTATGTCTGTACAGAAATGCATTACTGATGGCATCTAGTGTGCTTTCCCCCTTTTAATTTCTCAAACTACTATCACTTTGTACCTTTCCACAACCTGAATTGTCCTTCCCTGCTGTTAACTCTCCCTTTCATATAAGTAAAACCATGTTTTGCTCTCTGATTATCGTAAGGCTAATTTATAAATCTGTTGAGCAGGTTTACCACTGCTAACATTAGCAGTAGCTTATTTGTAATGCATTCTACTCCTGAATGCTCTGGACTTTCTGTACAAGTTAAAACATATATAAATATAAAGTACAATGACATGGTAATTAAGCATTTAAATTAAAATGACTTTAAGACAGATTGAAAAACAAGCAAATGTTTAATCTTAATTTTAATAATGCAAATAATGGACTTCTATAAATAGCTAAGAAAGGTGCTATGCAAATAAGGAAGGAGAATTTCAGAAAATCATTAGAATGTCCAGAGAACTTTTATCTTAACAGTGCAGAGTACAATGTGTGGAAAACATTGAAGGACTGCTGTATAACAAACAGCCCAATTCCTGTCTGAAAAAGCTTTACAGGTAAGTAAAATTCATTGAAGACACCAAACGTAGTCATAGCAAAAAGAACAAGAAGCCAATGCTATACTTAAATGTACCTAAACTAGATACAGTAAGCAAGCAATAATGCCACACATGGTGTGTGTTATTGTGGAAATAATACACACCTGTGGGTGTTCTGAGGCTGAACGCAGAAGGTGGACTGGAAGGGTGTTATTTCCACAATAAAACATATCATGGAAGGCATTATTATGCTTAGAGAATGAGTTATGTGTTACATTGTTTTGTATTTTTTATTACTATATATTTTTTATATTTTTGAGGTAAAATAGTTCCTTCCCCTAATGTTTCAGACACGCAGTGGTATGTATAATTGTTTGAGAAATTATTTTACATCCAAAGCTATGCGTAATGTCTACAGACACACAGACAGACACACACACACACACACACACACACACACACACACACACACACACACACACACACACACACACACACACACACACACACACACACACACACACACACACACACACACACACACACACACACACACACTGTTGTATATATATATTTGTTGATGGAGGAAGTCTTTTACATCCAAAACTATGGACATATTTAATGTCTAAACACCATACCTCTCAACCATACTGAATTCCTCAGTATTTACCGGTTTTGAGGGCAAAATAGTGGGGCGCTATGAATTCACGAGTGGCCCCTTTAATTCCCTATTGTTTATTATTATTATCATTATTATTTTTTTGTATTGCAGCTTTAAATTTGTAGCTGACATCACCACGTATCTCCAGCCTACAGGGGCGTGCATGATGACATCAGCTACTGCCTGTTGGAATTTATTTTAAACTGTTTTGGAGGGAGGAAAATAGGGAATGGCAACTGTGTACAAGTTCTGAGGAACACCCAACCACCCACATGTCTGCCTCAGCCTCTAGGTATGAGGAATGGCAGCTGTGTACAAGTACTGAAGAGCACCCAACCACCCACATGTCTGCCTCAGCCTCCAGGTAAGAGGAATGGCAGCTGTGTACAAGTTCTGAAGAACACCCAACCACCCACATGTCTGCCTCAGCCTCCAGGTAAGAGGAATGGCAGCTGTGTACAAGTTCTAAAGAACACCCAACCACCCACATGTCTGCCTCAGCCTCCAGGTATGAGGAATGGCAGCTGTGTACAAGTTCTGAAGAACACCCAACCACCCACATATCTGCCTCAGCCTCCAGGTAAGAGGAATGGCAGCTGTGTACAAGTTCTGAAGAACACCCAACCACCCACATATCTGCCTCAGCCTCCAGGTAAGAGGAATGGCAGCTGTGTACAAGTTCTGAAGAACACCCAACCACCCACATGTCTGCCTCAGCCTCCAGGTAAGAGGAATGGCAGCTGTGTACAAGTTCTGAAGAACACCCAACCACCCATATGTCTGCCTCAGCCTCCAGGTAAGAAACAATTATTTCTATCAGATCAGATACGCTCGCCATTTTGTTATTGTTACTGCACTCTGTTCTTGCTTACTCTTATCAGATACGCTGCCAGCCGTTTTGTTAACAGTTATTGTAAGTACATTAACTACGTGGCCTGTTTCTTTAAAGCCATTGCTTTTAAGGTGCATTTATGTAGGGAGTTTGGTTTGGAGACTTTAGTTGTATAAGTGCATTCATTCACTCCTGCTGCTGCTTATTAGTTGTATTTGAAGGTGCATACTCGATATGCTGCCAGCTCATTTTCTTAACGGCATTGCTTCAGAGGTGTGTGTGTGTGTGTGTGTGTGTGTGTGTGTGTGTGTGTGTGTGTGTGTGTGTGTGTGTATACACCCCCCCACACAGACATATCTATATCTATATCTATACATATATATATATATATATATATATATATATATATATATATATATATATCTATATATATATATATATATATATATATATATATATATATATATATATATATATATATATATATATATATATATATATATATATATATATATATATATATATATATATATATATATATATATATATATATATATATATATATATACATATATGGGTCCACTTCAAAATATTGACTTTCAAAATACCCAAACTCAAAATACTGAGACCAAAATCTCTAAAGCTCAAAATACTGAAAACTCAAAATACTGAAAACACACAGGATACCAACACTTATTATATTCCAGCACAAGTACACACTGAAACAAATAAAACACAAACCATATTACTCTTCTCCAAGTATAAGCAGGTGGGCAAGCCTCCCTTCACCCTTCCTGTGGGGGGCAAGCCCCCCACTCCCCCTGCCCCCACATGGGGGGTGCAGGGGGCTTGCCCCCCTGCCTATACTTGCAGAAGAGTAATATGTTTCTGTATGCAGTTGTGTTGCTGTAGTGTGCGTTTTTTTTAGATATTTTGAGTTTCAGTATTTTGAGTTTGAGAGATTTTGGTCTCAGTATTTTGAGTTTAGGGATTTTGAAAGTCAGTATTTTGAAGTGGACCCATATATAATATATATATATATATATATATATATATATATATATATCATTCTCTTTCTTACATCCTCTTTCTCTATTTCCATGTCTAATTCAGATCTTAAAAATCTGTCAACTCCACTTACTCTTTTATTTCAGTTAGTATGTGCTTATTGTGATACAGCTTCACACACTTTATATTTTACTGGTCATACTGGAAGCAAGTTAAATTGCTATTGCTTTAGATTTGTACTGCCAATTTATCAAGTTTTCAGTAATAATAATTTTTTATCATGTAGAATCCTGTACTGTTTGCCTTTGGGAATACGTTTTGTTATCCCCTGCCCTGTTTGTTATTTCTATTTTTGCAACCTGTTAACATTTTATTGGTTTTGTAAGTACGTCATGTCTGCAAAAGGGTCCTTGTAGTCCAATCCACTAACCTGCACAAAATGAAAATAAAATAAGATCAGGGCCTAGATCCGCTGACTAATGCACTGCACATCCATTGTCACCTCACTAATTTCAGTATTAACATCCTGGATGTTGCAGTTAGTCAAACTTCAAAATGAAAAGCCATGCTAATAATGGTGCAGCACACCAGTCTTTATGATAAGCTAACCACAGTACAGTCAGCATGACAGATTTATTGCTGGTTAATAAAAAGTACAGTTATGTACACTTACCATAAATGTAGATGTTCGAGTGTATTCACTGTTGCAGTCATCACATTTGGGTTATCTGCTTGCAGTAGCCCTCAGTCGGCCTGATTATCAAAGTCTTGGGTCCTGCGTCGGTTGCTGTCCCATCTTCCATGACATCAGGTAGTCAGGGGTATAAAGCATGCAGCCGACGCCACTACATCAGTTTTTCTTGC
Source organism: Protopterus annectens (assembly GCF_019279795.1). Taxonomy (NCBI): domain Eukaryota; kingdom Metazoa; phylum Chordata; order Ceratodontiformes; family Protopteridae; genus Protopterus; species Protopterus annectens. Next base: position 1,953,074,054 of record NC_056729.1, read on the forward strand.
CCCAGATGTCAGGTGCCCCCATAATAGGAAGCAATTATATACAAGGTTACGCCTCCAACAAAAAAGCAAATACACCAAAAAGCCTTAAGCATAGTAAACAAGAATAGAAGTTTAGCCAATAAGATCAGGGGGCTGGAGGGAGGGTAACCAGGACTGCAACAGTGAATACACTCGAACATCTACATTTATGGTAAGTGTACACAACTGTACTATGTTCTTCGTGTTTCACTGTTGCAGCCATCACATTTGGGTAAATTCCCAAAGCTAAGAATGGAAGGAGGAAATTAGATAGCATTAGGACCAGCTATAAGGCCCTGCAAGACTGCAGTGGCAAAGCCAGCTCTGGATTTAGAAAAAATTGGCAAATGGTAATGCTTGGTGAATGTATGTACAGAACTCCAGGTAGCAGCTTATAGGATGTCCCTGGTAGGAACACCTCTGAGAAAGGGTGTAGAGGTAGATGCAGCCCTGGTTGAATGTGGTCTTATCTTCTGTGGGGTAGGTTTTCCATGGTGCTTATAGCAAAAATGAATGCAATGGCCTATCCACTTAGAAATGGTTTGCTTTGAAATGGCCTTCCCCTCTGCCCCTGCAGTAAATGCAACCATCAGCTGTTCAGATTTCCTGAGAGGTTTAGTCCTGTCCAAGTAAAATCTAAGTTGCCTGTGCACGTCCAAGGAGTGCAGTATTTATTCCCCTTTGTTCTGTGGATGAGAAAAGAAGGTTGGAAAATGAATGGACTGATTAAGGGCCACACTGGATACCACCTTGGGCATGAAGGAGGGATTGGTCCTGAGGGACACCCTGTCCACATGAAAGATGATGAAAGGCTCCACTGCCATGAGGGCCTGTAATTCAGACACCCTTCTTGCTGAAGTGATGGCTAAAAGGAAGGCTGTTTTCCAAGAAAGGAATTTCAACTCTGCTGTTGCAGCTGGCTCAAAAGGAGGTACAGTGAGCTTTTCCAATACAAAGTTAAGGTCCCTGGCTGGAGTAGGGGCTGTCCTGGGTGGTCTTAAGTTTTTGGCCCCTCTGAGGAACTGCTTCAGCAGTGGATGAGAGAAGAGGGGTGGTTCTGTATTGTAATGAGCTGAAATGGCTGAGGCATGAATTTTGATGGGGGAAAAGGAAAGGCCCTTGTGAAGCATCTCAGTTAAATATTGAAGAATCTGAGGTAAATTGGGCGCTGTTGTGCCCATCCCCTGAGTTTGGTTCCAAGTACAGAATCTTTTCCATTTTTGAGCATAAGATTTTCTAGTACTAAGCCTCCTTGCCTCCAGAATGACATCCAACACTTGCTTACTGAGGGATGGTAACGGAGAGATCAGGTAATTAGCCAGGCTGCCAGGTTCAGGGTTTGAAGCTGTGGGTGCAGAATCTGTTCCTTCTGCTGGGACAGCAGGGCAGGGGTCTGAGACAGGTGCCATGGTGCCAGCAGTGACACACTGCACAAGAGGGGGTACCAGTGTTGGCGTGGCCAATCTGGTGCAATCAGAATTGTCCTTGTTTTGTCTTGTTTGATCTTTAGTAGTACCTTGGAGAGGAGAGGCAGAGGGGGAAAGGCATAAACTGATAGGTGAAGGACAGGGCATCCACTTTCCAAGCTTGTTTATGGGGAGTCCTTGTGCAGAATTTGTCCAATTGGTAGTTCTGGGGGGAGGCAAACAGGTCTATCTCTGGGTCCCCCATTTGTTTCTCAACATGTTGAATATCTTTGGTTCCAGTTTCCACTCGTGTGGGTCCATGAGCTTTCTGCTTAGTTTGTCTGCCAGTGTATTTAGCTTTCCTGGCAGAAATTGAGCCTGTAGGGGCACTTGGTAGTTCAAGGCTGTGTTCCACAGAGCCATGGCTAGTCTGCAGTGTGGGTATGAATGGGTTCCCCCCTGCTTGTTTATGTACCACATAACAGTGGTGTTGCCCATCTTTACTATTAATTGTCCTGGAAGAATGTGGCCCTTGAAGGCTGTCAGAGCATTCTCTACAGCTAGTATTTCTTTTTGATTGATATGCAGGTGCATTTGACTTGGGGTCCATTTGCCCTGAATGCACTTCCCTGCCAAGTTAGCCCCCCATGCATAGTCTGATGCATCTGTTGTTAGGGTTTGGGTGGCAGGGGGTAGAGTGAATGGCAGTCCCTTGTTTTGGTGGCAGGCCTCTGCCCACCAAAGGAACTCTATCTGTAGACAAGAAATGATAGGAATCATTGATTCTAGATCCTGAGAATGTTGACACCATAGGCTTTTTAGATACCATTGTAGTTTCCTCATATGCAGTCTTGCATATGGAATTAAGAGAATGCAGGAGGCCATGAACCCCAGGGTTTGCAGTATTTTCCTTGCAGATAGCTGGGTCTTTGTGGCCAGTAGTTTGAAGTAGGTTGTCAAATGAACTTGTTTCTCTGGCGTGAGGTAGGCCATCTGGGAAGTTGTATTCAAGCTTGCTCCCAGGAATACAACTTGTTGGCAGGGTACAAGATGTGATTACTTTTTGTTTATGGTGTACCCCAGAGAAGTTAGGAATTTCTTTACAAATGCCAGCTGATTTAATAGTATGTCATGGCTTTCTGCCTGAATTAGACAATTGTCCACGTATGGGTATATTTGAATATTTCTTTGCCTGCAAAATGCAATGACTGGAGCTAGGCACTTTGTGAATACCCTGGGCACAGTAGATAAGCCAAAGGGCAGTGCTGAGAACTGATAGTACATGTAGCCTGCTTTGAAGTGTAGGTATCTTTGGCAGGATTTCCTTACTGGGATGTGCAGGTAGGCTTCCTTTAAATCCAGTGTTGCCAACCAGGCATCTTTGCCTAGCATGGGAAGCAGCTGATGACGAGTTAGCATCTTGAATTTTGGGATCACCAAAAATGTGTTTAGGATAGACAGGTCCAGGATGGGATGCCAGGAATTGTCTTTCCTGGATACCAGGAAAATTCTTGAGTAGAAACCTTGACCCCTTTCTTCTTCTGGGGACAGGTTAAATAACTCTGGTGCTTAAGAGAGAGAGAGAGAGAACTTGCTTTTCAGCGTCTGTCCACTGATTTGGGGGTAGGTCTGGCCAACCGTTTGGGGTTGGTAAGGAGTGGAAGTGGAATCTGTATCCTTGGAAAACTATATTTAAAACCCATTTGTCCTGGGTAATGAGTTCCCAGTTTTTTTGCCTGCAGGACAATCTTTCCCCCTAAAGGAACAGTCAGTTGTGCAGAGCTTGGAAGTTTTAAAGTTAAGTCATTGAGACAGTTTACCATACCATTACTACTCCCTGCTTTGGAAGTGGAAGCCTCCCACTGCTTAGTCCTGTGAGTACCTTGGGACTGAAACCTGGGTTTTCTGCTGGTTCTGGGTTTGGACTGAGAAGGCCTGGAAGAGGCAGGAAAGGTCCAATTCTTAGAGGGCCAATGTGTACTAAATCTGGGAGACTGTACTTGCAGGAAATCTTTAACAGTTTGCATAGATTTAGCTTTTTCCTCCATCTTTTTAAGTACTTCTTCTGCTTTGTTGCCAAACAGGTGGTCTTGGTTTAAGGGAGCATCCAGCAATTTAGCTTTAACATGATCTGGCAAAGTTTGCTCCTTATGCCAAGCATGCCTTCTAAGTACAGATTCAGTGACAGCAGCCCTTCAAGATGCCTCTAATGAATCAAAACCACATTGCAAAGTATGTTTTCCAACTTGTTCAGCAGAATGCATTAAATCCTGTAAATCTTTATTTTCAGCACAGTCAGGAATCAACATCATTTTCTGTTTAAGCAATCCAATAATATGCCGCTGATACTTTAACATATGAAACTGGCAGTTTAAGGCCCCAATGCCCAAGGTTGCAGAAGTGTCTACCTTCTTACCCCATCTATCCCGCACCCTGGAATCTCTATCAGAGGGGGTAGGATTTCTGGCAGTAGTAGCCTTAGTGCCCTTGGGTCCCTGTGAAATGGCCTCAGGATCCACAGTAGGATTTTTAAAGATGAACTTGTGAGAGTCAGGGACCCTGAAATACCTATCAGGTTTTCTGGGAGCAGGAGGTAAAGAGTCAGGGGCCAGGCTAGATTCCGAGAAGGCATCATCAACAATGTCCAGTACAGGGGGATAGCTAAAGGCCTGTGTTGGGGCAGGAGTAAGAAATCCCTAAGCCTCTTTTTGGAGTCAGAGTAATCCTGGCTTTCCCAGCTAAAGTACTCCCTAAGAGTATGCAAGGTTTCACCAAAAGAGAAATCCTCTGGAGGGAAAGCAGAGAGAATGAAGTCCTCTGCATCAGAATCCTCATAGGTAGATAAGGGTAAATCCTGGTCATCAGAGGAAACAGAAATTTCAGAGTCCTGATCAGAAGAATCAGAAGGAAAATCAGTCCTAGGTCTCTTAGAAGAGGAAGGGTGGCTTCCCCTGATTAGAGTAATAAGGTCTTCAGCCATTCTTATCATTTGTTTTTTAGGCATAGGGGCCTGACCATGCAGTCTGGGAGTCAGTTTTCTAGGCATGGATCGAGTTTTAGGCCTTGAAGAAGAAGATGGCATTGGTTTAATATGCATGTCAGTAGGCATGAATACACCCTCAAAAGCCGGTGCCTGCACAGCTGCTCCAGACCCATCCAAGGTAGAGACACCAGCAGGTTCCACAGTTGAAGAAGCATCTCACAGCATACCGGACTCCGAATGGGTCTCAGTAGAGGCCTGCGAATCTGAAGTAGCGGGTTTCAGGGACTGCGAAAGTGCCTCACTGAGTACTGGCAAACTGGTGACTAGCTTAGGAGAAGCGTCGTTGGCAGCTTTGGACCTATGCGGTCTGTCTCTGTCTTTATCCTTGCGTTTTTTCGGAATGTCGGTAGTCAGGTGGCTTACTGAAGCCATTTCTGGATAACTGAATCAAGTACCTAAATATTTAGAAGCGTTAATAAACTGACGACGAATAGTTTGAGGTTTGAATAAGGCACAAACCGACAGCGAGGTATGTCATGGTCTGGGCCTAAGCAAGGAATGCAGTAAGAATGAAAATCTTTATGAGGAATTTGCTTTCCACAAGAAATACGATTGTTAACTTTTACTGACATCAGTTTAGAGCAAGAAAAAGATTCCACAACGGGGTACTTATCTTAGTTGAAGACTTCGGTTCTGAAACTCGAAAACAAAAATTTCAGGAGTCAGCCAACCAGCACTTGAGAACTGCTTCTGCTTCGGGCACCGCACGGCAAGAAAGACTGATGTAATGGAGCTGGCTGCATGCTTTATACCCCTGACTACCTGATGTCATGGAAGATGAGACAGCAACTGACGTAGAACCCAAGACCTTGATAATCAGGCCGACTGAGGGCTACTGTAAGCAAGATACCCCAAATGTGATGACTGCAACAGTGAAACACGAAGAACATCTGTTCTGCAGACTGAAGAGCTGAAGATGAACAATGCATTCATACAATTTCATTCGTACTGCATTCCTTGCCACGACGTACCTCGCTGTCGGTTTTGTGCCTTATTTAAACCTCAAACAATTCGTCGTCAGTTTATTTACGCTTCTAAATATTTAGGACATGCATTTCCTTCTCCCAAAATGAATCCCTGTCCTTCACCAAATACGCTACATAATGCCAGTCCCAATGTGTTTTAAATCATAACTCCAGTTCATAAATAAAATGCAACATGAGTACATATTCAGGATAGCAAATGATACATAGGCCTCGAAGTTCATTAATAAAAATTAAAAAAAGACTTCTCTTTTCATAGTCTAAGATGCCAAATCCCCCATTATCAACTGCATCTATAGTCAGGATAGCTAAAAGAGGTCAGTACAAACTGCAATCACTGTTCTAAAATAAAGTGAAACAGTAGTAGTGTTTAAAACTCTCCATCTGTTCACTGCACATAAAATTCTTAGCCAATGCCTTTTTTGTCATACAAGTGTTTTAGTCATACAAGTGTAACAGAATTGTTTACATTGCCAATGTCTGGTCAATCATAATCCATGCTACTCCTGACTTCCCTTTAAAGGTACTGCAAGCAACTTCTTCCAGTCTATGTAATGTTTTAGGGCTGAGCTCATCCAGTTTACATGGTCATTCCCTTGGTGAAAACTCATATGGACATAGGAGGAATATGTATACTCCGCAAAGAAGGCACCCGATCAGAGAATAATACGGCAGCAATACTAATTGTTGCAGTACTATGTTTATTTTTATTTATTTATTTCCCTGCTGCTTGCAACCATCATCCTTCCCATGACCAGCTGGCCTATTTGCTCACCTGTTGGGGGAGACACTTTCTGTCGGCCATCATTCATGCAGCCATTGGGAGTTTTACTGTTGTGACCTTAAATCCACCTCCCGTGGCTGACTTCCATGCCTACATATGGATCAGCCTGCCATAACTTCCTCTGTGACTGAGCATGATCCTGCACATGTCCCATGAAGGCTACTGTACAAACATGGTATTAGAGCCGAGCATGCATCCCTAGCAGATATGCTGTCTACCATGTACTTCTTCCCCAGTGCCAGCACTGCAGTGGGCCAAACTGACTCCTTCCCCCCAGGATGGGGACACAAGCATCAACCACTCATTCCCACCCTCCTCTGACTGGTTTCCCACTAACGGCAAATCACTAACTGAGCTTGAATCGCCTGAATCATAGTCATGGGTTTATGCCTCTACACCGTGCAGACATGCTTGCTGCACCAAATGTGTTGCCCCTTAACAAAAGCATGTTTAAAGACAGCAACCACTACTTCATTGTTATTTATATATACATATATAAATAACAAAGGCTTCAAACACTAATGGAAATTGCTGTGCCAGGTAGGGTACTAAACTCCCTGCTGGCCTTCACCTGTATGTATTCTGAAGTTTTTTTTTTTTTCATTTATCGTATGTTGTAGATTTCCCCCCAAGTCTCCACTGAAAAGAGCTCTTGCATAGCCCAGTTGGACGTTTCAGGTGAAAAATAAATAAATAACTAGATAGATAGATAAATAAATAAATACAAATAGCGCTGTTTGTAATACTCTGAATTTGAAAGGTTCTAGAAATGATGGAAATAGCAGTAAGATTAGAAATCCAGTAAAAACATTTTACTGTTTGCAGGCAACAATACACATTTCCAGTCTGAAAAAAGACAACATAGAAGAGTGTTTGCAAAAGGCCCTGAAGAACTTTTCTTGTGTGTCTGACTCAAAAGTCATTGCACTCATGATCAAAGCTTCTAATAATGTGAATGATAATGTTACACATGTACCACACTGAGCATGAGCTAATAACCTGGTGGTGAAAGACTATTGCAATGACAGCCAGAATATTCTACAACAGATCACAGCTGCTCACACTGTGTATACATTTGCGGTTCTGTTTAAACTAGAAGGTCGTGGTAGCTGATTTGAATGGAAAAGCTCCTCTTCCTTTTCCACCTAATGATGGATGAAATTTTATCCAAACAGAAATCTAGAATTCCTCTTAAAACACGATGCAGGGAATGTTATGAAACACACAGCCACACATCAACATGCCATTCAGCATGGCACTGGGAAAGAAGATATGATTACTGGAAATAGCATAACGTTTCTTACTTATATTCTTAAAACCCTTGAGAGCTTCATGAGTGGGCTGTTCTGACTGAAGTTTGCCAAGCAAAACATTTCTCTTAATAACAAAGAAATAAGACTGGAGCACCCTGCGACATATTACATCCATCCCCTTTTAGAAACATTTTATAATATATCTGGCAAAGGAGCTCATTACTTATGAGCATGCGAAGCAAACTGTTATATTTTGATTTGTGCTGTTATGTTTTGTAAGTATGTTGCTCACTTTCTGAAGCATCTTTGATTTACAATTAATTTTATTTGCAGTTATACTCCTCATTTTAAAGTGGCAAGTTACATTGCAAAAAACAATTAAGATTATCATATGATGCTTGACATTTTCATTGTTTACTCATTTTTCCTATGGCTACACACATGAAATAACATCATGATAGGTATCGGCCAATGATTCACATGCAACTGCAAAACATTTTGGGTAAGCAGACACAACTCACTGACTTCTTTAGAAGACCAGCTTCGTAATTATATTGTGGTTCCACTAATGCATAGTCATGTTAATTTTCAATGTAAGGGGTTTCACCTGCAAGACCACGGTAACAAGTTATCTTTTTAAGATGTAATGCATGTCCGTTGATTCACTTAGCATGGAAATACAGTACTCTATATATTAATTCAGTTACTGAGGTATTGTGAGCTTATTCTTTTGTGATGCAATGACAGGGGCTTTTTATACCAACAAAAAACGGCCAAGCAGTCAGTGGAACAGCAAAAACACTTTAATAAAACTATAAAAGCAAATAAATGATAAGCGCTTTTGTACCTACTCAGGGTACTTCATCAGATCTAAATACATATTGAATAATTCTTAACTTATATACAAATGTTTTAAACCATGTGATTTCAATATAGGTTTAATTGGTATAAAATCATTTAACCCTTTCCCTCTGGTAGCTTGTAGAATAGCCATCCATTTTATCTCAGTACACTCTCTACATGTTCTAATGTCTCCCCCTCTTAAACCAACTTACAAACCTCAATGACCATAAACCAACTATGGTCATTCCCAGCATGCATAATATGTTTAGAGAGTGCATTCCTACTGTCACATTTATTAATACAATATAAATGTTCTTTAATACGCTCTCTCAGACAGTGATTTGTCATAAATACATAGAAAGAAAAACAGACATCGCATATGGCTAAATATACCAAATGTTTCGTGGCACATGTAGCATAAACATTAAAATGATATATCCGTTAACATTTATATTGTATTAATAAATGTGTTAAAGTTAATTATTCAATATGTATTTAGGTCTGATGAAGTACCCTGAGTAGGTATGAAAACGCTTATCATCATTTATTTTATTAAATTAAAGTGTTTTTGCTGCTCCACTGACTGCCTGGTCAGTTTTTGTTTTTGTTAATACATTTGTTACATTCGCTGGCCTTTGCTCTTCTTTGTGTTGCTTTTAATACCAATAAAAATGTTACTGGGGTGTCCTTATCAACAAAATAAAATGCAAAAACAACTCACTTGTTGCATCAAAAACTCCGTAAGTTCTGCACATCAATTAAGATAATGATGTGTTGTGGATTCAGTTTTTATCTATTAGCAGTGGCTTTTAGCACCATGAAAAATGTCAAGGAGATGTCCTTGTCAACAAAATAAAATGCAAAACCAGCACACATGTTGCATTAAAAACTACATAATTCAGTATTGCATAAAGTATGCAGGGAAGTCTAATTCCAAAGGTTTGTTACTTGCATTTGCTTCAGATTAAAAAGATTCATGACATTCTTATGAAATGTAAGGCTGTTTGACCAGAGACCAGGTATGTCGTCCCTCCCTCAGGTTTTAGCACCCCTTTCAAGGATGAAAAGGCCTAGAATTCCTGGAATACATTTCAGGGAACACATCCAATTGTCTAGGCTATGTCTGAAGGCCGACAAGGAATCATTCTGCTTGACATGCAAAAAAAGCCTATTCCAGATTAACTTGTCCTTCCATTTAATAGTTTTTATTATCTAATGAAGATTGAGGTCTATCATTCTAGTGTTGTCTGCACTATCGGACTTATTGAATAAAAGGAAGTTACAGACAACAGGATCCCTGAAGGAAGGCTAAGCAATGGACAGGTCTCCTGTTAAGAGCCTATACGACACAGAATACAGGGAGAGAGTTTCCAGATTATCCTGGTAACAAAGATTTTTGAGGCCAGAGTTCCTTTTCATTAGCAACCTCTGCAGTCGTTCAAATTTTTTGTTATGTTTAGTGAGATACATACCACAGGATGCATTATATTCTGTAAATGGTCTTGACCATGGCACAGTACAGGGGAATAATAACATCCTTGTATAAATATCCAACTGCTGTCCATCTTAAATAAATTCAATGAGATATAAATTATGTTGTGGCAATAAACTTTATTCAGAATAGGTTGCGATAATTTACTGAGATTACACAAACTGAATCAAAAGCAGCAGACTACAAAGACTAAATTAAATGCAAAGGAAACCAATACTTTCTCTTCTTAAGTATTACATTTTGGAATATTTCCAATTTTGAGTCAAACACCTTAACCACTATACCAACCCCCCAATCATTATAATTCACACACTCTAAACGGAAGGAAAAATAATACAATAATTTATTATTTTTGTTACTTGAATGACAGTGTTGATAGTTACATTTCTAAGCATTTTTCACACTGTAAAATTCAGTAATTTTCCTTAATAGAATAATACGTAATACATTACATAATTTGTAAGAAAAGTAAGATCAAAACACAGCGGCATCCTCCCCCAGGATAATAAAGTTCATGTAGGCTCCATGTAGAGCCTTCACGGAATGTATCTATGTACACAGCCATGACCTTTCCTCAGCAGCCATGCATATTAATGGTACGTCATGCCTAAGGGAGGTTTTACACCGCAAAACCTCACAGAACAACATGAATAATGAATCTGTGTAACACTGACGGCACACCCACATACCTGTCAACCCACTAACCTGACAGAAAGGAGTATAAGAAATATTTCTAGACCTGTGTATTCAATTATTTCACTAGTTTGGATTTCTTATTTTTTTCTTTTTATGTGCATGTTTGCGCAGTGTGCTGCATTATCTATCTATGCTTAGCTCTACACACCCATGCATACGACATGCCTCAGACATCTAAAAATATAAATACTATTATGCTAAATATTATGCTGATAAAAAATATTATACTATTATGTATTTAGGGTGGTACAGTGGTTAACGTTGTCACCTTACAGCAAGAGGTTCTTCAGTTCGATTCTCAGCTGGGGTGCCTTCTGTGTGGAGTTTGCATGCTCTCCCTGTGTTCGCATGGGTATCCTCCGGGTACTCTGGTTTCCTCCCACATTCCAAAGAGATGCATCTGGAGCATTTCTCCCCGGGATTCCACTAAAAACAGGCTCTGTGGAACCTAGTTGGACTTTCCCGGTCAACAAATGATAAATAAAAAAATAAATAAAATAAACCAGATGCTTTGAACTGCTGTAGCTGTGCGATGCTCCACGCTATCTGGCTAGGCTTAGCTTTGTGCACCCATGCATCAGATATGCTCCAGACATCTAAAAATAGAAACAGGATGCTTTCAATTGTTTTAGCTGTGCAATGGTGGGCACCGTGCAAACCCATGTATGCAGTGCAGCTGTGCTATGTTTACAGTAGCACCTTCGCACTATATGTGAAAATACATGAGCTCCCTTCACTCCTCTTATGGTGAGATAGGTTGAGTGATGACTGTAGTAGGTCCCAGGTTCAAGTCCTGTGTAGTGATACCTTTTAAATATACTGCCGTGAAACTGTGTTAGGTCACTGAAACCTCCGTTCACTTTAAATTCAGTTATTGCTATATTTACCAAAGCTGCATTATGCTAATCATTGCTTAAACATGGGTAATAGTTTTTTCATGTTTGCACATTTCTAAGCTTCACTTAAACAATGCTAAGAGGTGTGGCGCATTTTTTAAAATTTCAGAATGAAGCACAATGGTGGGAATGCATCCTATTTAAAGGTCAATTGGCAGGAATTTTTCAGTATTCCTTGGAGCTTAATCTTGTGCATGGGTATGGCAGTCATGGGGGAAGGACATCGCTTTCAGGTACAGCACTGGGGTGTTCAGGAGTCTGGGATTTTTGTTGGACTTCTGGTACAGCACCATGGAACCCGGCTGCTGCAGGAGAACTATGTTGGCTCAGAATGCAAGTCTGAAACCTGGGATAGTTTGGCCAGGGACCTGATCAGTGCAGTTGGTGTCCTCCACATTGGGGAGCAGTGTCATCACCATTTTGATGACCTCTGATGAAGGAAGAGGGATATTTTGGATCAGTGGATCCAACAGGCACAGACAGGGAACACCCCAGAGATATGAAAGTATGTTTTTAGTAAATTATAAATATACAAGCTGAAACTGGTATGCATAATGGTTTCCATCTCTTACCACAACTGCAGAAGAGAGGGCTTGCAATGTGCGGTCCCATGGAAGGCGTTTGGCCAGGATGGGGATAACACATGGCATGTAAGAAAATCAATAAAGTACTAAATGAATGAATAAATTAATAATAAAATTTAAAAAATACAGATATTTCAGTCTTAACAGTCATGTATGAAATACTTGGGACATCACAGATTTTCATTAATGTGGCATGCATAGCTGAACTGTAAAAGCAAGTAAGCATGCAGTACCATGTAGCATAGCTTTCAACCATTATTTAATGTTGCTGAATACACAGATTAAGAGTCAATGTTGTGGTCTGCTCATTGTTAGAAATATGCTGTAGATTGCAGCCAATAACTGATTAGGATAAATACGTATGTTAATAGAAGTCCTAGGCAGCTATCCATGTGTGTAAATGCAAGATGTGAAACAACATGAATCTATAAAGTGGAAAAGAAAGCAATGCTGTGATAATGTTATATTTCAAATACAATGTTCAGCATTACTGTAGTCACTGCTTGTGGGTTCTAATCCCACACTAGCCAACTGAAACATTATGCTGTTTTCAATACTATTTTAGCATTTCATCACTAAAATATAACAGTGCTTGCATGTGAAGTGCACACCCATAGACCTGTGCCTTGAATGTCCAGCTGTCAAGTGTAATCAGTGTTTATGGAAATACCTCTCAACTGTCATGATTTTTGCAGAATGTATTGAACATTGCCCAATATGTGCAGTATGTTTGTTATATAGCCTTGTTTTACTGGCCAGTCCCTGGCAAATTGGTGAGGATCATTGTCAGAAAAAATGTCAGACCTCTGAATTGCAGCCATTAGACATCTCTGAAAATGCAGTTTAATGCCAAATCTGTTATCTCAGCACCTTGCTACTATTGTTGTGCCTTTGTCCCACCATAATGTATGGCTGCCTCCTGAATGTCTCATGCTAAGAGGTTGAGAGGTATGTACATGGAATAGCATATATCCAATGTAAGCAGCATTGAATGATTGCTGGATGCAATATGATCTGAACTATAGTGTGTATGTGTAAGGAACTGGGTAGTATTTCAAATATTAAACATCATAGCAGTCAGTGGTGTTACAAGTAAAATCTAACATACCTAAAAGTATTTATTTGTAGTATGTTTTATTATATCTGTGAAGTTACTAATGTCCTCCTTTTTTCTCTCACCACCCCTTCTCTTATTTATTTAATCAATATATTTACTATTATCATTTGCTATTATTGTGCTATTTGGTATTACCGCTTATGTTGTCCTTATGTATAATTTAATATTGAATAAACTGGAACACAAGTGTAAAATCGAACTATCCACAAAGCAATACACTTGAGGAAATCAGGCTCAGCTCACGATACGAAAATATTTATTGAATCCACAGAATAGCTCAGCATAATAAAAACCAGTACGTTTTCGATTAACTGTCTTTATCAGAAAGCAAGAATACACACATTGAGCATCAACTCCCTCCTTTTATACACCATATGCATTAATTATCAATTAATTAATTAGGATAGAATTAGCAGCAGTTTAACCTCTTGCATACTCAAGAAAATACATATACAAATACACATTGCTTAATTATTTTAACAAAACACTAGGCATACCCATATAAGCCATTTTAAAATTTCTGAAGTGTATATAAAATACAAGATATATAAAATACAAATAGATCTATCCAAATTTATAATTATATTTGTAATAATGTTTTTCTAAAAACCATCTATACTTATGCATTGTAAAATCTTCCAAGGAACTTATAAATAATACTGTGAACAGCGCCATCTGGTGTTGGTGAAAGTTCTAAACATCTAACCAAAATTCATAATAATGTTAAAAACCTAACTGCATATAGATAAGGAATTAAAGGTCATAATATTTATACATATAAAAATATAAAATACATATCTCATAAATAAATATATGATTTAAATAATTTGATAAATATAAATATAATATATAATAACATATATAATTGATTAATAATAAACTATGCTAAAAAATATATGACGTATATTAAGACATTAAGAGGTACATATGCAAAAATATCCAGATAGGGAATATGCATGTAAAAAGCATGTGATACAAATAAAACATTAAAAAGCTGTACTTGCTAAAATATATATAATTATATAATACTTATATAATACTTATTGGGATTAATGGGCACTATGCCAGCTATAATTTAGCTGCTCTCATCTTCAAAACAGGTGTAATTGATATATGGTCATTAAGACCTGGAGCTTTGCTGGCTTCATGTATTAGTTGCCAGACCAACTCTTTATATTCTATAGAGGTCTCCCATAGACCTCCTCTAATATCCTTTTTGACTACCTCCAGTACAAAGAAATTAAAAGTTGCTTGCGGACAATTCACCTTATGCCTATATAGGGCATTATTCACACAATTCATCCTGATATCGTAGTAATGCTCATATACTCTATTCTTAAGTTTCCATTCCGATTTACCAACATAAAAGGATTCGCAAACCTTACACAAAGCAATATAAACAATGCCATTCATCTCACAGTTGGCAAAACATTATAAGTTCCTTGGAAGATTTTACAATGCATAAGTATAGATGGTTTTTAGAAAAACATTATTACAAATATAATTATAAATTTGGATAAATCTATTTGTATTTCATATATCTTGTATTTTATATACACTTCAGAAATTTTAAAATGGCTTATATGGGTATGCTTAGTTTTTTGGTGAAATAACAATTAAGCAATGTGTATTTGTATATGTATTTTCTTGGGTCAGTAAGAGGTTAAACTGCTGCTAATTCTATCCTAATTAATTAATTGATAATTAATGCATACGGTGTATAAAAGGAGGGAGTTGATGCTCAATGTGTGTATTCTTGCTTTCTGATGAAGACAGTTAATCGAAAACGTACTGGTTTTTATTTGCGTTAAGAGCGTTATTTTTGTGGATTCAATAAATATTTTCGTATCGTGAGCTGAGCCTGATTTCCTCAAGTGTATTGCTTTGTGTATAATTTAATATTGCTTTGATGTTAAATAAATTTTCATTTACATTATTTATTGTTGTGTTCTTCATTATATTATTCTTCATTTTTTTCCATTATTCATTATTGTTTTGATTTAGCTTATTTATTACATTTGTTTGGGTTACTGTTTTACTTCCTTTATGTTTCTATTCTATTTACCACAGCACAACAAGGTAGGCCTGTTCTTGAAGATCCACCTGCCTTGGCTCCCCTGGCTGAGGCACTGGGGCCCAGCGTATCTGGGCCACAGCCTGGTGGCACCTTCCCACCACTGCTCCTGCACTACCTGATCCTTCAAGAAGTTCCACCCCACAGGCTGAGAGTGTGCCCCCTTCTGGGAGGGGAGGCAAAGGAGATGCCTATGTAACTCATGCACAACTAGGAGGATTGGTGCATAGGCTTCTGTAGCAGACTATGGGCACATTCCTACACCAGATATAGAGCATGATGTCCATCCTGTTGTGGCAGGTTAGCTGCGGGCTCAAGTGTTAGACACTGCATCCACAGGAGCAGTGAAGGTGCAGTGCTGGCAGTCCCATGGGTGAGGACTTGAGTCCCACTGCTACCATGACTGATGCTCATGGGACCTGTATCCCTCCACCCCCTCCCCAACCAAGGTGTTCACCCCCTCTTGTGTCCCCCGCCATCCCTGTCCCCCACCATCCTTGTCTTGTCTGCCTTATATGTCTTGTCTGTCTGCAAAAGATTCCTCACCTTCTTAACTTACCTTCCCCACACATACCTATGTCCCTTCCCCAACATTCCACTCTCCTAAAAAAAAAAAAAAAAAAAAAAAAATTAAGGGCACCTGTCCCAAAATAAATATTGTCCCATACATAGCTCTCCATTAAACACACATGTCCACTGGGCACACTTAATTTGGTCCAATTGGCTTGGCAACACACTTATGTTGTCATCACCCCTCTGTCTGGGGGTGACAGTCCAAATTCAACTAAAAATATTTGCAAGAGCACAATTGCTACTGTTGAAGAAATGGATAGCTGTGGTTCTTTCCTACATCCTTCCTGCACATTCTTACTTGCCTTTCATTATGTTTTTCCTCCTGCTTGCAGCACCCAGCATCGCTAAGCTAAGTTATATATAGTATTATATATATATGTATATATATATATATATATATATATATATATATATATATATCTATATATATATACACACACACACACACACACACACACACACACACACACATGTGTATATATATATATATATATATATATATATATATATATATATATATATATATATATATATATATATATATATATATATATATATAGCTACTACAGTTTATCAAAGGAAAACTTAGAAGACCATATGGCTGAGACCATATCAGCGAAGTTTTGAAACTTCAAAATAAAAATAAAAAACACAAAAAGTAAGCAAAACATGTTATACTTACCTTTCTGCAGGGGGGGCAAGCCCCTCTGCCCCTCCACACCCCCTGTTACTTAAATATACCAACTCTGAGATCACACTACAGTGAAGAAAACAGCAAATTCTGAGTTCTATACTGTACGGCAATCTCAATGCAAAGTGTTTGTAGTTTCAAAACTTCACTCATATGGTCTTAGCCATATGGTCTTCAAAGTTTTGAAACTTCAATAAACTGCAGTAGATCCATATATATATATACACACACACACACACACACACACACACACACACACACACACACTATATATATATATATATATATATATATATATATATATATATATATATATATGGGTCTACTTCACATAGTCGACAGTTCATTTGACCGACTTTTATTTGGTCGACAATTCATTTGATCGACAAGCAGTTTTTTATGGGGGCTTTGCCCCACCTAACTATATATATCAACTCAGGGTCGCACAACATTGGGAAGGGGGCAAATCTGCCTGTCAACCATATGAATTGTTGACCAAATTATATATATATATATATATATATATATATATATATATATATATATATATATATATATATATATATAGATATATATATATATATGTATAGGACACACACGCACATATATATATATATATATATATATATATATATATATATATATAGAGAGAGAGAGACAGACAGACACAGACAAATTTATATATATATGTGTATATATATATATATACATATATATATATAGAGAGAGATATATATATATATATATATATATATATATTTGTGCTCTGCTTAACTAAATGTACAGACATGTGCTTTGGCATTTTTGGATCTGCACGTTACTTAGCAGTGCACAAGTGAAAGGCACATTGCTCACATCAGTGACTTACTATTATATAACCTAAGACTCCAGCCCACTCCTAGCTGTACTTCAGGCCGGGATTTGTTTGTTTTTCAGTCTGACTTCTGCCCCTGTTTCTGCACTGCTGTGCTTGGAGCAAACTGGCTAGGACTTATTAAATAGGTTGTAGACATGTGGCGGAGTGCACAAATGTGGAATTAATATAAGAAAGATATTAATAAAGGTATGGCACACACAGAGTCCCAGTCTGTAAAACACAACTGATTACTAGTTCACATCCAAAATATCTGCTTATCTCCACATTAAAAACCCTGACTAGCATCCCACAAGCTGACTGCCTTAATCCTTTGAGTCACAGAAGCAGCTTGACAGAAAGGGGATCATTCATCATACTATCACCTGCATAAATATTCCTCTTTTACCTAATACAATGTAAGATCAAATTCTGTATTACTGCCCTGAGACAGTGTGGCATACTAACTGTGTGAAATGCTGATATAGCACAACTGAGTTACTGTTATGGCAGTTACAAGGGGACACTGCTGTTTTGAGATATGGGGGAATAAACCACATGCTTTGTTAGGATACACATTAGTTTATCATTTAGCCTCACTTTCTAACATCTCTCTTGAATGATGTACCAGTAATCTGTTGCAGTAGGACTGTATGACTATTACATGCATGAGGCCTACTGATTATAAATGAAGACATGATAGTGGAATAGGTGTCTGTAGTCCCATGTGAATGTAATTTATGTCCAAATACCCCACTATAGTTACTTGCATAATGTACCAGATCCATAAGTGCAATGACATATCATAATAATCCATTAGAATACTGTGTAGGTTATGGACATACCTTGCAAATGCAGTATTTGACACAACTGTAGTTCAGCAATGACTCTGTCTGATGCAAGCAGTACACAGCCAGTACATGGATATGTACAGCATGTGTGAGTTGCCTGGCATCAGTTTTAATATACTACTAGGCTAACTGCACTTTTACCGAAACAAGCTCCTCAGGAAACAAGCTCCTCAAGGAAGAGCATACATGTCTGGTGGACAACTACCATTAACAGGTTTTACAACAGGAGGAAGAAATGACTGTTTAAGAGTAAGAGGGAGCGAGCCCTAAACTAGAAACACTTCCTCATCAGCTTAAACAAGCAAGTAAGTCTTCTTGTGAAGTCCTCCAAGGCTAACTATGAATCCAAATTAGCTTCCTCAACTAAGAACAACCATAAGGTGTTCTTTAGTTACATCAGTAACCTAAAAGGAAAGGTCAGATTTGTGTCAAACTGGTAGCTACTCAGCCTGTGGACATTGCTAACCTGTTAGCCAACAGGTTCTGTGAAAACTTCAGCCCTCTGTCTCCATCACACTTACCCCAAGACATCCCTACCACCTGTTCTCTACCTTGTATCTCTAAAGAGCAGGTCGTGAATGCCTTCTCTAAGGTCAAAAACACAGCATCCATGGACCTGATAACATCCCAGGCTGCACCCGACATGGGCTCAAACAAGAATTAGCAATACCATTGGGTACTCTTTTTAATCATAGTCTAAGCACTGGCTTTGTCTCAGCTGAATGGAAACAGGCCACCATTATCCCCTTGCATAAAGGTGGTGCCTTCACTGACCCTGGGAACTATAGACCTATTAGCCTGACTAGCCTTATCTGCAAGGCCATGGACAGAATCACCATGGACTTTATCAATAAAGATATTGGTAATCTCCAAACACTTGACCCTACTCAGTTTGGATTTGTCAAAGGGAGATCATGCCTGCTAAATTTGGTGGACTTCTTTGAGACAGTCACCAAGGCCCTTGATGAGAGGAAATCTGTGCATACAGCCTACCTAAACTTAGCCAAGGCTTTTGACAATATCCCCCACTCAGGTATAATTGACAAACTCATCCAGCTAGGTATTAACCCATATATCATTATATGGGTGGCTAACTGGTTCACTGATAGAACCCATATAGTCAAAATAGGGTAATCCACCTCCAACAGCAGACCTGTAACCAGTGGTGTTCCACAGGGATCAGTCCTGGGACCTCTACTGTCTGGAATCTATTTCTCTGAAGTGCAAGCTAAAACTATAGGTCTGAGGCTGGCAAAGTTTGCTGATGACTGCAAACTGGTAGCAGTCATAGAATCTCCAAACAATGTCAACATCCTACAAGAGGGTCTTACATAAACAAATGCTTGGTGCCAAAGTCATGGCCTTAAACTCAATGCAATAAAAAGTATTATCATCCCTTTCAGTAAGAGAGATGTTCTTGCTAACTACCACATCAATAACAACACCCTAAGTGCGCACTCAGTGGTGACAGACCTGGGCACACAGGTTGACAGCAACCTTACCTGTGATCACCACAGTAGTAAGAAGGGGATTCTATATTGTTCATCTCATAAGTAAGGGCATTGCTTCCAGAAAAAAAGAAGTTATAACCTCCCTGTACTCTTCCCTCATCAGGGCAATAACTGAGTACAATGCCCCTTTTGGTATGTACCTTTCCAAGCACATGCAACAACTGGAGAGACCACAAAGCTTCCTCACAAGGAAAATTCAAGGTCTTCAGCACCTGTCTTATGAGGATCATCTGAAATCACTAACACTTTATTCTGTTTCATACAGACTACTCAAAGGCAATCTCCTGCTTTATTGGAAATACTGCATATCTGTAAGTCAAATGGTACAAGGGTTGCTCACTCTAATGGCCTTAGCCTGGTATGTGACATTAATAGAACCTGCTGGAGGGACAGATTTGTCTCCCAGATGTTACCACACCTTTGCAACAGACTCCTGCTTCATGTCAAGCAGAGGACCTCATTGACCCTCTTCAAATGCAATATGGACAATTGGATGGGTAAACATAAATTCACCCCAGAGGTTCTACCTATGTCCCTCTTGGACAGGGGTGAGAGGTGCTGATCGTGGAAATAAGGGTAAAACTTGGCTAGGCTTGTAAGGGCCCTAGGGTCATTAACCTAGTAACCTCCTATGATCCTATGTGCGTAGGAGAAAGGTATTAGTCCCTAGGTCATCAGTGAATGTAATATGTATTGTTTCTTAGCCAAAGCCAGGGCATACAGAGCATGCCTACGTTTGCCGACAGGGACATCAGCAGGGACTTTCTCCTCTGAGTCCTCCTATGACTGTGACTGTGGTGATCTAGGCACTGGCAGGGGGCTGTGTATCCTTTCCCTTTGCTTATCCTGCTGCAGCTGTTTCTGCAGGATCAGATTGTGTAGCATAGCACATACTGTGAATATTTGTGCACGTGTGTGGAGTATACTGCAAGGCTCCACCAGATATATTGAGGCAACAGTGACTTCTAAAGCCAAAACACATGCTCTGTGATGTTCCTAGTTTGTGTGTGTGCCTCATTATGGTGTTCTTCCATGGGTGTGTGTGCATTTCTGATGGGTGTCGTCATCCACAGTTCCAGGGTGTAGCCAGCATCCACCAATAAACGGCCCTGTGGATGCCTCCCCTAGCAAACATCTGGTACAACTGGGATGTCAGCTAGATATGGGAGTCGTGATAACTGCAAGGGTTCCCAGCATAAACATTCATGATAATCCCCTGGGAATTGCACACAACTTGGCAGCTGATGGAGTGGTATCCCTTGTGGTTAACATGGATCCTACCCTACTCACCAGGTGGTGTCTTGAAATGTACATGAATGCAATTTATGGCACCCGGGGGACAGTGTGCTACCTGGTAGAACTGTTGCATATTGCTGGCACTCACCTCAGGGCAAAGGAGAAAAGATATGTGCTCACTGGGGGTTGGGAGGGTGGCCTAATGGTTAAGGGGTTTGCCTTACAAACACAAGGTGCAGGGTTTGAGTCTCACAAGGGATAATTGGCTAGGCTTAAAATGGCTCGCAAGGGCAGTTAGCTTAGTACTAATCTATAAACCTATGAACCTATGTGGGAGCATAGCTTCCAGGAATTGGTGGAGTATCCTGGATGGTGATGCCTGTGACACCCCCATAATGTCCCCAGTTGGTCTTTGAAAAGTACCTGTAGCTAGTATCCTAAGGGCTACACATTCCTTAGTTTCTATTTGGATGGGCTCCTCTCTGTTAGCTCTGGCTCTGAGTTGAGGGTGGCAGGGCTCACTGAGTTCTTGTAATATGTCCCCCTCCACCCTGTAGTACTCTACAATACCCAGCTCACCTAGCTCCTGGAAGGTTAGCCTGGGCCTGAACACACTTCTCCTTCTCGGCCTAGGCCTATTGTCAGCAGCAGCATTGACTTCAGCATCTAGCACATACAGATGTAGAATAGCTTCAGCAGCTCCTAGCATTATCTCAGTTAAAATTTCCAAGTCTGACTGCCAAGTCAAAGTTTCCAATGGTTCAGAGTATTGAGGGAAAATCAGAATGTAGGGTGTATGCATACTTTATACAGTTCTGCAGTAGGTCCACCATGTGGGATTGGCTAATTATGATGCAGTTCACCTGCTTAGGCTATAATTAACTGTTGACAAACACCTATTCAAATCATAGCTGGCAAGAGACCCACAACAATGACTCAGGACACCCACTCCACCTATATGGACTTACTTGAATCCATCAAGATTCAACCCTCTACCCTAATCCTGGGTGACTAACTACCCAACCATAGAGTGGAAGACCTAGCTCAGACATAAATGCCCAGAGATTCTTCAATATCGTCAGTGCCAGTGCATTGGATCAGCTGGTTGACACCCATATGAGAGGTGAAAATATCCTGAATCTGGTCCTAACCAACATGAGTAGCCACTGTAGCATCCTTACAGTGTCATCCCCTTTGGTAAGATCCGACCATAAAACAATCACTTTTGAAGTCACCATCTCCCCTGACTCCTCCCTTGTCAGGGTCAAACAAAAAAACTTTTCCAAAGCTAACTACAATCTCCACAGAGCAGGTATAAACACCTTCACAGCCACTGTCCCTTCAGTTGTAACTAGCACTAATGTACAAGTCTACATCAAAACACTATATGAGCACCTACATAGCTGTATGGACTCAGCAATACCTGAAAGGACCAAATCATCTTCCTTAAGGAAGAGTAAACCTGTCTGTGGACAGCAGCAATAAATAAAACTCTATAATAAAAAGAAAAAAATTGTTGTCCAGGACCAAGAAGGAGCAAGTCCCA
Organism: Protopterus annectens; assembly: GCF_019279795.1. Taxonomy (NCBI): domain Eukaryota; kingdom Metazoa; phylum Chordata; order Ceratodontiformes; family Protopteridae; genus Protopterus; species Protopterus annectens. The sequence continues at coordinate 1,953,096,504 of NC_056729.1, forward strand.
AATTGGAAGTATTCTCTTCTTTGTCTGAAGAGGCAAATAAGGTCACTGGTGAAATCCTCTAAGGCTAACGTTGAGTACAAATTGGCCACATCCACTAAGGACAATCACAAGGCCTTCTTCAGATATGTCTGCAATCTCAAGGGTAACACACAAATCTGCTCTGAACTGGAGGTCAATAACACCACATACACAAATGCCACAGATATAGCCAACCTGCTGGAAGACAGGTTCAGTGAAACGTTATCCCTGTGTCCCTCCCATCAGTAAACCAGGACATCCCGAGCACCTGCCCACCTCCCCTCATCCCCAGGGAGCAGGTCTTTAATGCCCTCTCAAAGGCAAAAAATACAGTCTCCATGAGACCCGATAACATCCCTGGCTGTATCCTACATGAACTCAGGCATGAGCTCTCAGGTCCATTAGGCATCCTATTCAATCAAAGCCTGAGCACCAGCTTTGTCCCAGCTGAATGGAGGACAGCCACTGTCATCCCACTGCATAAAGATGGAGCATCCAGTGACCCAGGCAATTATAGGCCCATCAGCCTTACCAGCCTGATCTCCAAGGCCATGGAATGCATTATCATACACCTTATAAACAAGGACATTGGCAATCTCCAAACACTTGACCCCACACAGTTTGGTTTTGTCAAAGGGAGATCATGCCAATTAAACTTGGTTAAC
>NC_056729.1:1953102186-1953232186 GCF_019279795.1 Protopterus annectens
AGAATGGTTTCATCACCACTGTAAACACATGATGGTCAAAGTCTAGATGACTGTCTATGTGTGTCCTCAAGTCCCTGACTACTGTGTCCACTCTTAGAGGAGTGTTGTCAATATGATAGTTACCATGGTGAATGTCTTCCCAAAAGATACTATTATGGATTTCTTGGCATTTAGTTTTAGTCCATGGCTCTGGCACCAGTTGTTTGTCTGTGTCAGCCCTTCTTGGTGAACATTTGTGTCTGTGGGTGATTCAATGACAGCTACTAATTTGCAATCATCTGCAAATGTAGTCAGCCAGAAACCACTGACATTAACTCTGACTTCAGAGAAGTAAATGCCAAAAAAGACCAGTCCCAGGACTGATCCCTGAGGGACTCCACTTGTGCCTGGTCTCTTTGTAAATGTGAACTCCAGGTTTCTAACTTCCTGGGCCTATCTATGAACCAGCTGGCTATCCAATGGGTGACATACGGGTTTGTACCTAACCTCTTAAGTTTGTCAACAATGCCCAAGTGAGAGATTGTGTCAAATGCCTTGGCCAAGTCAAGGTATGCAGTGTGAACCATTTTGTCCTCATCCATTGTTTTGGTGACCTTATCAAAGAAGTCCACTAGTTTGAGTAGGCATGATCTGCCCTTGATTTGTTTATTTATTTATTTTATTTTACATTTGTTGACCGGGCTAGTCTAACTGGATATATGTCCATTTTCAGTAGAGGCCCGGGGAGATAAGCTCCATGAAAATAAAAAAACAAACACAGCAAATAACATATAACAACATCAGTCATATATACAATGCACATGACAGGTTAACACAGAATTTTCATAGAGGACAGAAAACATAACACTGTAAAATGCAGGTACAATAAAACATGCAGGTACAATACATAATAAGAAAGAGGCAGCTTACTGTATAATAATAATAATAAAGAGTTCTCCCAATTATAAATATCCACAGAGGCTGGAAATAATGCAATATAGAGGGAAATGGTAATTATAGTTAATAAGGAAGATAGAACAGTTAAAGAGAAGTCTAGGGTATGCAGAGCCTATTTTAAAGAGATAGATGACTAGTCAGGTTTAGTACAGGGGCACAACCAGTGTGTTCTGAGGAAACGTTTCAGTCTGTTTTTGAAGAGTGATATAGAGGAAAGTGAGGAAAGGTCGCTGGGTAGGAGATTCCAGAATCTTCCCACAGTACTAGAGAAGAGAGAATCCCCAGCCCTGTTAGATTTAGAGGTGTTTACAAGAGGTTTAGGCAATGAACGTAAGGACTTCAGATTATTATAGGGGGTGATGAGGGTAGATAGAACAGGAGTATTGGAAGGTTGATAAAGAGTCTTATGGGCAATGGTTAGTTGGTGGAATTTAAGCAGGTTTTGTAGTTCAAGCCATCCTAGTTGCTTTGAATTAAAGCAATGGTGGGTTCTACATGGGTTGCCTGTAGCAAATCTGGCTATGTTATTGTAGGAGATTTCCATTTTGTTGAGGTTATTCTTATATAGATTAGTGAAAATGGATGAGGCATAGAGAAGAGTAGAGATTAGATGAGTGTGAGCAATAGTTGTTCTGGCTGTAGGTGAAAGGAAGGGTTTAATCCTGTAGAGAGAGAGAGACAAGTTTTTTGTTGACAGTTTTAATAGTATTGTTGATATGAATGTCAAAGTTACGGTAGTTGTCAATGGTGATACCAAGTAGTTTGGTAGTTGGCTCAGGTGATATATTGGTACCATTAGTGGATGTAACTGAAAAATCTATTGGAGAGGACTTATGAGTAGGATTGAAAAGGAGGAGTTTAGTCTTTTTGGGGTTCAAGAGAAGGCAACGCTGTGTAAACCATTGTTCAACTGTGTTAAATACGTTTTGGGTAAGGGAGTGAAGTTCGGATGTGGATGTCGCTGAGCATATAAGAGTGGAATCATCTGCGCATTGTATGCATGTTGCTTGGGGGATTGCTAGATGAAGGTTGTTGATAAATATGGAGAAAAGGAGAGGTCCTAATATGGACCCTTGAGGGACACCGAGGTTAACGGGCAGGTGAGTAGATAGAGTGTTGTTCCAAAGCACCACATGTTGTCTGTTATCTAAGTAGGACTGGAACCATTTTATAGTGAGTGCATCTAATGACAGGGATTTGAGGATATTTATAAGTATTTGGTGATTTACCATATCGAATGATTTGGACAGATCAATAAATAGTGCAGAGAAAAGCATATTAAAGTTTCATTTTTTGTTAATACAATCCGTAAAGGAAAGAAGGGTAGTGGTAGTGCTGTGGGAAGGTCTGAAACCATGTTGACAGCTGGAAAGTAAGTTGTTTTGGATTATGTGGTCTAGCAATTGCCTATGGATGCATTTCTCCATGATCTTTGCCAAAGGAGAAAGTAAGACTATGGGACGGTAGTTAGAGAATTCTGTGGAGTTTCCACCTTTATGAAGGGGGATAATGTGGGAGACTTTCCAGATACTTGGGATGTGTCCTTCACTAATGGTTCTATTAATCAGAATGGAAACGGGATAGGTGATGGATTTGGCTGATTTCTGTAGATATTCAGCAGGTATTTGGTCTTCTGAAGGAGGGCATGGTTTAAGTTTTTGGATAAGGGAAAGAATAAATGTTGTTGGGACTGGTTGGAAGAGAAATGGAGGGGGGTGGGGTTGTGTTATAGGAAGGTAAAGTGAAGTTATTAGGGGATAGCTGACTGGCTAGTGTTTAGATGGCATTAGTGAAAAGGTATTGAAGGCATTGGCAGTATGCTTGGGATTCTCCTGGTTTGTGCCTTGTGGGTTAGGTGTAATGGATTGACCTGGGTGAAGTAGTTGGTTAATGCTTGCCCAGAATTTTTGTGGGTTATTAAGGTTATCCTCCTGAAATTGTAGGTAGTAGTTTCTTTTATCAGACAGTGTAGCTTTCTTAGTGTCATTTCTTAGCTGTCTGAAGTTGTGTTGGTCTACAGGGTTTTTAGTCATTCTCCTTTTGGCCCAGTATTTATTTCGGAGATGGATTTTATGTTTGGTTTCTTTAGAAAGCCATGGAGTGGATTTAGTCTTAATTCTAATAGACCGGGTTGGTGCATGGTGGTCGAGAATGGCTAGGAAGTTAGAATTAAAGTATTTAACAGCTTCTTCCAATGGGAGGTATCTTAAGAGAGACCAGCTGCATGCTCTTAGTTCACTTTGGAAGAGATCAGGGTTAAAGTTCTTCTTGGACCAGGGTTAAAGTTCTTCTTGGACCTAATTTTCCTAATAGTGATGATACTTACCATGATGAAGCCAAATTGGTTGGATCCAGTGTCTGAAGGTTTCCTATGTCATTACTGATCATGTCTTTGATAATTCTTTCCATGGCTTTGCACATGAGACTAGTGAGACATAATGTATCTGTATTTTCCAGGGTATGTAGATGGCCCACCCTTGTGCAGAGGGTATCTGTTGCTGTGCTCAATTTATGAGGCATGAAGCCTGTTTGGAAGCTACAGTAAAATATAATTTTCAGATGGCCTGATAGATCATGTTTCATGCTATTTAGAAGGCATCCTGGGATATTGTCTGGGTACATTGATGTAGTGTACTTGGTCTTGGAGAGAACATTAAGGACCTGTTCCCTAGTGATAGCAGGTGGAGTTATATTTGATTGTACTTCCTGAGGTAAGGCTGAGGGGGGAAAGAAGGGTAAAGCTGGAGCTGAATTTTTCAGCCAGTAGGTTTGCTATGTCTTCTTGTTCATTACAGGTGGCTCCATTTACAATGGGCTCTGCTCACAACTGTGTACTGTCTTTGAGGTTGTGAACATACCCAAAGAATGCCCTGTGGTTGTTTTTGTCCTGGGAGGCCAAATTTACCTCAAATTTGGCTTTAGTAAACATTATTTGTCCACAGAGTTGTTTGTTTAGAACGATGACAATGCTTTTATCTTGCTGGGTGCTGCACTTCCTATTTTTTGCCATTGTTTTCTTCCTCCTGTTATACAGCCTGTTGTTGTCATGATTCCAGCAGGGTGGCTTGTTTTTTGAGTTAGTTCTGCACTTCTTCCTGGTGGGTACATATGCCTATGTACAACTATTAACATGCTTGTATAAGGTTTCTGTGAACAGTTCTGTGTAGGCAGCAGTGTTCTTAGGATTTATGGGGACCTGACATTTTGCCAGGGTATCACAATAGTAGAAAGTTAGCCTTAGAGTAGTTCCTGAATATTCTAGGGTTAGCTGGGGTTCCCGGTTTTATTTTTACTTCAAAGGAGAACATTTTGTGGTCTGACCTTACCAGACAAGATATTACACTAAGGGGTGTGCAGCACTTTCCTATATTAGTGAGGGCCAGATCCAGTATGGTTGCACCCCTTGTTGATGTATTGACAACCTGGTCCAGGGAGTTTGTGTTTACAAAATCCAGGAATCTTTGTGCATGTACGTTTGGTATTGTATAGGATTCCCAGTTAACTCATTACAGCTGGGTGACACCTGTAGGTGCTTCTGCAGTTACATCCTGCCGACGCCTCAAGGTGTCAAATACCGCTTATTCATATTTGCATTAATAATTTTAAAACAATGCTACATAAAGCACATTAAAATATTTCATCTGAAAGCTTACAAAATTGCAAACTCAACTATATCAATATTTGGCCTCTGTCTAGTGCAGGTAAAGAGGCATTAATTGCTGTTCATATAATACTTATTTATATTCTCATAAATTTCATGCTTTTGTAAATATCTCAACAACCAAGTAGCATGGACAGAACTGCTTAGCCTCCTATGAAAACTCTCAAACAAAATTCTGTTAATAGTGTGTGTGTGTAACTTGAGTCTTGTTGAAATATTGTAAGTTGTTTACAAAATATTACGCATTTAATAGTCTCCATGTTTACTGTAACTTATAAATTCATTTTAAGAACTAGAACATGAATAATGCTACCAGTATAAAAGTAGTTTGTGCAGAAGAGTTTGCCCTTTGTACTTCTTTATTAACCCCTGTTGTTCCAGAGATATGAACATTTGTTTGAAATGTGAGAACATAATTTGACTCTATCAAAAAGCTTAGGCTCTGCCCATTGGAAGTTACAGTGCAAACTTCCAGAACTCTATTGGAGGGAATAAATTAATAGTGGGGTAATTAAAGTTGCCCACAAATACGGTATTGGGTTGGATATTGTTTCCAATCATTTTAAATACATGGTCTGGGTTTCCTGGCTCATAGAGGTGGACCTATAGCTTGCAAGGAAGTGGTATTGGATTTTGCCTGTGGTGTTTTGAACATAGAGAAGCTCAAGTGCATTGTCCTGTTTGACCAGCCTTGAGGTATATTTATTTTTTATGTAAATTGAAACACCTCCACCTTTAGTCCCTGTCTGTGTAGTAGCTGGTTTAAATGTATGGAAAGCATTTTAACTTGCACTGTCGGTGTGTTCTCCATGGAGTGGCAGGATGATGTTAGGTTGTGAACAGTGGCAGGTAATGAGTGCACCTACAGCATGGTACATACATATGTTTCTATTTCTGCACTTTAGCACCTCTGCAAACAATAAGATCACAGTATTTATTTATTTATTTATTTACATTTGTTGACCGGGAGTGTCTGACTGGACGTAGGTCCATTTTCAGCGGATGCCCGGGGAGAAAAGCTCCACAGTTAAAATATACAGACATTAGTTACATTGGATTTACATAGCAATTAATTTGATCAACATAGCAATTAACAATTACAAACATAGTTACAGATGAAGAACATAGTACATCAGTAGACAACTAGAATCTTTATCATCTGCGAAGTACATAACTGACATTAACAATTGTTACAATAAGATGTTCCTGCTGTATAATAAGTAGTTAGGCTTATGAGCATCCAAGCTTGCTATAATCAAGGTAGTTAGTGGGGTGGAAAGAAAGGTAGTGGGTGGATGATATTAGAGGGGGAGCTGCAAGAGCATAGCCAGCATGTTTTTAGGTGTGCTTTTAGTAAAGTTTTGAAGTGGATGCATGATGGTACGGAGATAATAGTGGGTGGGAGGGAGTTCCATAATTTGGCTATGGCGCAAGAGAATAGTGCTTCTCCAGCAGAGTTATTGGCTTTAGTGACCTGTAAGTGATTTTTGTTGCTGGATCTTAGTGGTCTGGTGGTGCAATAGGGTTGGAGTAGATTCTGGAGGGATGGGACTTTCAGTGGATGGTTTACTAGTTTGTGGGTGAGTGTGAGTTGATACCATTGAAGGAGGTGAGGGAGTTCAAGCCATCCCAGTTCAACAAGTGAGAGACAGTGGTGACTACAGTAGGATGCTCCTGTGGCGAATTTGGCGATTTTGTTGTAGCGGGTCTCTAGCTTGTTTAGATCTCATTGCCTTAGGTTGGTATATATTGGAGAGGCATAAAGTAGGGTGGAGATAAGGTGGGAATTTGCTACTGAAATCTTTGCTGCTTTGGTGAGAAGTTGCTTATTTCTGTATAATGCTCCTAGTTTTTTGTGGACTTTTTTTTATGGTCATGGATATGTGAATGTCAAATTTTAGTTTATTGTCTATGTCCACTCCTAGCAATTTGGTGTGTTCTGTTGGGTGTATAGTGGTGTTGTCTTTTGATGTGATGTTAAAGTGAGAGTTGTTTTGAGTATGTTTGGTGGGTTGAAAGATGAGTAGTTTAGTTTTGTTTGGGTTGAGTATTAATTGGGCATCGGATAACCAAGTTTCAACAGAGGAAAAGGCTTCCTGTGTGACTTTTTAGTTTGGGTAGGGACTGGGCTGAGCAGATGATGGTTGAGTCATCTGAGTATTGTATGAGTGTGCCATGTTTGGTGGCAGAGGCTAGATTATTGGTGTAAACAGAGAAGAGTAGGGATCCACGGATGGATCCTTGGGGAACCCTTATACAGACAGGTAGTTGGGGAGATATGTCATTCTGTCATACAACGGATTGTTGGCGGTCAGACAGGTAACTCTGAAACCAGTTGGTGACTGATTGAGAGAAGGATAGGTTATTCAGGACAGAGATGAGTTATTTGTGTGGGACCATGTCAAATGCTTTAGATAGGTCTAGGAAACTAGCAGAGGAGAGATAGCCATTGTTTTTATGTTGAAGGATAGTGTTAGTAAAGGAGAGTAAGGCAGTGGTGGTGCTATGGTTTGGTCAGAAACCATGCTGAGTATTGGAAAGGAGTTTGTTAATAAGGAGGTTGTCTGAGACCTGAGAGTGAATGCATCTCTCTAGTATTTTGGAGAGTGGAGAGAGAATAGCTATGGTGCTCACAGTATCACAGTATTTTTCCACATGTCCCAACAAGGGTCATCGATCTGCCCACACATGTACAAAGAAATTCACAGGCGCCTTTTCTCATGACATAAGTGAAGAGTGAGATGAGATAGTGTGATTTATGAACACTTGCCCTAAATAGAGTCATTGGCATAATGGTTATGCTAACACCCTCAAAACTATTTGATAAAAAAGCCACAGCTGTTAGCATGTTCATTGCACTACAGAAGTTTGCCATAGAGCAAGCTGAAGGGAGGCAGTACACTTAAGAAAGCTGAAAGTCTGCAAGATACACAAGCAGTTAAGCCAGGTAAGTGTTGGGAACTGATCTTATTTTTATTTTGTGCACCAGAAATGCTGTACTTGTGTGTTGTTTGCTGAACTATGTGACACAGTATTGTTTTATGGGGTTGAGATAATGGGTATAACTGACAACAGATGCAAACTGTTGGGGGTAATATGAACAAGAGCAATATGCCATGGCATGACAATTGTAGGTGATGTACCATAGTAATTTACATGCAAAACAGTAACTTTTGTTATGTTTTGTACTATGTGAACAACATAGGCCCGTGTAGACTGAGGACTGTGTCACTGCTGATAAAGTATTCTGTTTAACTGTAACTAACTCACATATGCTGCACTGTATTGTGTGGTGTCCTGGAAGTAAAGCTTACACCTACCAAGTGGACAGTATACTGTGTGAGTCCCTTAAGTAGTGTGCTTGTCTGATGAGAGCAGAGACACATTAGGTGTAACTTTGCCATTGTCGAAAGAGTGGTCACCATCACATTCAAGATGGGGTGAATATAGTGGACCTACAGCCCCCCATGGTATGGCTGCATGAATGGTATGTCCATGTACTAATTATAATCACCTCTTCTTATGGACTGATGTGGGAACAAGTGTTCTTTATAGCAGCTGGAGGGTGGAGTGCCTACTTCACTACTAAGTCTGCTGATCTGCTCTTGCTCCACTGGGTTTTGCAGCAAGCATACTGTCTTACCTGTTATAGGGATCAACTTAGCGTTGGCATTTCTTAAAGTCTGTGTAGCATTTTTTCCTTCCTTTTCCTAGATCTGTATCAGTGTGGTGTATGACTGGATTGTGAAGGTATTGTTGGGGGGATTAAGGCCTCCATGCATACCCACACAAGGGGACTTCTGTGGATAAACCTAGGTAATTGCATTCACATTCTGAAGGATATCCTGGCCACAGTAGGCCTCAGATTACTTTTACGTGACACACAAATGCACAAACATATGCACACACTACTCTCAGAGGACATATACCAGTTGAATGCACTGTGGGACAGGAAATAGCATACTTACCATCCATGGTGTAATGTAACTGTCAGGATGATGTTGAACAAAGGCAAGGAAACCTGTAGCACTTCAACAGTTTGTGGAGTGACATGATGTGTCTTACCATGGATATAACCATCCATAATTTAGACAGAGACAGTATGTATGCCGCTGTGACCCATGCACATATGGAAGACATGAGCTATTGCACATACAGCTGTGCTTCCTCAAGGTTTTCTATTCAAGGTAATGTGACCAATGCCCCATGTCAAAACAATACTCAGAAATACAATAGATCTACCACTGCCATAGAGATTGCAACTGTGTCTAGTCCCAATCATGAGTGGCATAAAATATGGGGTCGTGTCAACACAGGGCAGTTTTGTGTCTTGCTGAGTATGGTCATACTGGGTATGGCATGGCACCAGCTTAAATGTGTACTGCGTTGATATTATAGGTTGTCATGCCTGAAGGTGATAGTTACCAAAAAAGTAAATTTTCCCAGGTCGAAAATGACATCCTGCTACATGATTCCCATAAGCCTGGTTGCTGGATTCTCCAGAATGAGCGAACTTCTATTAACATATCTGATTGGGCCTTATAAAGGATATCAGTGTTCTTGGTGGCCAAAATTGGACATATAACCAAGTCCATAGAAGGGTGACTAACATGAATACACATCCATGCTCAAAGGCAACCTACCTGGCACAGGAATAGAGAGCCTCAGATGGGGTTCCACCAACATAGTTATCATTAACAGCCACAGAGGAGTCCCTGGCATTTACATCTGGGTATCCAGTGAGTTTAGGTATTCATGGTGGAGTGCTGGTCTTGGGTGCCAGATTGTATGAGGCACCACAAATATTCATTGGCAATGCCTCAGGTGGGTATGTCTTAACAGGTAATATTATCCCCACTGTCTGTTTAACTCAGAGACATAAAATTAATGAGTATGTCTTCTTTCTTGTTACAGGAACAAAGCATGAAGGTCTCCCTATTGAAATGTTGGGACTTGCAATGCTGAGTTCTGTCAAGCTGAAAACAAAACACCAAAGGTGCAGGAGAAGAGCAAATATCAAACATCACTCTCCTTTAAACTTCTTTTTAACAGGGCTACAAGAGCACTTTTACCCCAACATCTCCAAACTTGTATATCTACCTATTTATCTATCTATCTATCTATCTAAATATAAACACACATCCAGATACCAACTCCAAGATCTCCATATCTCAGAAAAAGGGAAATATTCTGACAAATGGTAGTCTCAGGCTTAGTATATGTAAGTCTGGATTTTCCACAATTCAGTCTTCATGTTACTGGAATCAATATTCTAAGTCCTGACTTTTCCAAGAGTTACCACATGAAGACTATGAGTTTACTGTTAATACATTTTTAATTTAGCTTGTTTTAGTATGTAAGCTGGTGTGAAATGCACTGTGTTTGGGCTACAACAGTTTGTCTGGCTTACTGTTGATGAGAAAGGCTAAGAGCTGTTAAGCAGCTCCTTCCTATAATACAGGGTTTGAATTACTCTGCCTTCATTTGCCTTCTGTGGACTCTAATCAAGTCACTTCACTAGACTGTACTCCTGAGCTGCTTCTGAAAAGGGACACTTGTGTCCTGTGGGTTATTATAGGCTTTTAGCAAATGTTTTTCACATTTGTCTTTTGAATTCCTGCACCCTCCACATACCTACTAATTAGTGCTTCACTATATGTGATTTGACAATGAATCCCAGCAGACATCTTGTAGTTTAACGGTTTGCTGGGTGCATTTTCAATACACTTGAGTTTCAAGGGAAGATAAGTTTACTGTTGCTCATGGTAGCTTTGTTTTAAATGGGAGAGTACTATTTTTGTTCGGCAAATGACCATCAATATTTTTGCTGTAAAATTTGAATAAGTTTTAAATTAATTCCAAATCGTTGGTCTATGCAAAATAGGTACAACTTGCTGTTCTTGAATTTGTGTTGAGATTCATGTTCCCTTTTTACTGAGGTACAAATGTTTGCGTCATTCTCCCAATTCTGCTGCATTGTTAGATACTGGCTAGATTTGTTACACTATAGCATATTAACACTTCACCCAAATCATGGCAAATTTAGTTATTCTCTGTGCTGTGCATATTGCTAGGATATGTAAAATATGTAAGCATGTTATGAGACTGTTGCATTTATTGTTTTTCTTATGAAAATATAGGTAAGTGTCTTTCATGTTTAACAGTGGATTGCAGCTGAATTGTTACCATACATTCTAAACTTTTTTGTTTGTTTGTTTTGGTCTTCAAAGATCCTGCCCCTTGCTGTGCACCAGCAAGAAAAAAAAAAAAACAGGCCGCACCTCTGCAGCCAGTTTAGTGTTTTTGAATTCCATCTAGATGACACTGGCAAACTAAGTATAGGACTGGTTGTGTAGATGTATTTTTTTCTTTTTTTTTGGAAAATAAGAGATCATGAGAAGCAGTGCCATATTCTTCTATAGAACTCTATGAAAATGGGTCCATGAGTAGTATCCATTAACAGCTTTTCATGAGAGCAATATTAGACCAGTACACTCACAAAAAACACATTTGGTGTCACGGAAGAGGCTGTACTGCTTTAAGTATGATGTTAGCATTTATTGAACAATTTTTCTCCAATAATTCAGCCAGGATGCCAAGTTAAAATGAGTTCTTCTCCAATAATTCAACCAGGATGCCAAGTTAAAATGAGTCTGTCTTTTTATAATTTGCAACGGTCATCACCCATATGGCGAGGGCTGCAGAGTTACTATTTGATGTAATGAATCTTTTAATAATAAATACATAGGTATCAAGGCTATAAGGCCTCTGTTGCCTAATGGATAAGACATTGGACTCCTAAGCCAAGGGATGTGGGTTTGAGTCCCATTAGGGGTGACATAATCTTGGAACATGTCTGACTTACAAGGCATTCAAAAATCCAGCCCTGATGGAACTGCTACACATATGCAAGTCAAACAGCACAAGGGTTACCCATTCTAGAGATCTAAACTTAGCAACTCAAACAAAATATGCTGGAGAGACAGATATGTGTCTCACAGATTGCCCCTTCTTTGGAGCAGGCTTTCTGTTCATATTAAGCAGAGCCCTTCCCTGGTCCTCTTCAAACACACTTTAGATCAATGGATGGGGAATCACAAATTCAGACTTGGGGTAGTGCCTGTGTCCCTTATGGACAGGGGCAATCTGTAAGATAATGCACAGGCATAAATCCATGCCATCCTCTTGTCCCTATGGACCATATATTGGGTAAAATAAGGTTACATTGGCTAGGCTTGTAAGGGTCCCTAACCTGTTAGCCTAGTAATCTCTTATGAACCTATTTATTTGCATAATTATTTAACTGATGTGATAAGCAGGTGGGTAGACTGGTTGAAGGATCTTTTTCTGTCATAAATATGGCTGTGACATCTGTAGCTATATCCTGAGGTATTTAAGTAAAAGATCATTGCCATTAATAACCAGTTAAGGTGGATTACATTAATGTACTTGTTTTATAAACAGGGACAGCTTTTAAGTGAATTAGGAGAGGAGGATATTCTGCAGCAGTGTTGACAGAATATTATTAGTATTATTATCTGGTGATAAAACCAGCAGCTTACTTAGTGTATTAATGAATAACTTCTTAATAATATTTGATAAATGCTGGCCTTTACCACTAGGTGGATTATTCATTAATTCATTTATTTATTTAATTTATTTGTTTATTTTTACATTTGTTTACTGGGAAAGTCCGGCTGGACACAAATCCCTTTTCAGTGGAGGCCCGGGGAGAAAAGCTCCACATACAAATATATAATTGTATATATATATATATATATATATATATATGTGTGTGTGTGTATATATATTCATGAGTTAGTATACAATTTTCATGACAGTAGAAGTAATTGACATTATAAAGTAAACAGGTTTGACATTGATCAAAGAGAAATGGCAACAAACACTATGTGAAGAGTCAACAATATACATCTATATGCACAAGGTAGTCAACTATTTACATTTATTTATTTATTTATTCATTCATTTATTTATTTGCTTTTTGAAGGTAGGGTAACCTCTGGCTCAAGATTTCCTTTAAGCAAGGAATCACAACTTCGTAAGTCTCTCTGGCATAACTGGTTGTTGCATTTGGCTGTTAACTAAAAGGCTCATGGTTTAAGCTCAGCCGACATAATGTTAACTATTGAAGGTGTGGCTGATTACCTAATCAACATTCATGGAAAAATATCAGAAAGGAGTACATGTTCTCATCAGGACAATTATTTTGTGAGATGTTAGTGGCTAGGTTACAAATAGTTTAGTCTATTAATACCCAAATGTAAATAAACACTGAGAACTTCAAACAGCTGTGTCATCTGTTTATATAATGGTTTCTTAACTCTTAATTTTTCTGAGACATTTAAACATTAAGGATAGTCAGGAAGGTTGAAAATATGAAGAACAGAGCTCCATCAGTCATTTCTAACTAAGTGACTATGGTCACACATTAAATGAGCTATGGCACTTGGTATGGTCTCTCTAGTGATGCAGATGACAGCATAAGAGGGATGGTCTTCCAAAAGAACTGCATTCAGGTCCCATCTTGCATCAGTTTTGTTTCTATGTGTTCCATAAAGCACAAACCACTCTCTTGTGTAATTGAAAAGAATAATCATTTGTGCATCCGCCATGTAATGCACATGGAAAGATTGCTGCACTTAGGTATCTGCAAGTCTCCATACGCTTCAGTGTTTAGGTTCTTTTGTTCAAGTCTCAGCAAAGACAGCAATTTTTTCAGCCTAACTTGTTGGTGTGGTTTCTTGCCATGAACACACATGGTGGAAGTTCAAAAGCTCAGTTACTACAGAAGCAGAAAATCCTTATTCAAGACTCTGAGAGGTATGGAAAAACCCAAAGTGTGAGAAACAAACTTTTCATCAAAAGGGAAAGAAACTTTTATTTAAATTCTGCTTAAATATTTTAAGTTTCACTTATAGTGCCCTGTCTGTTTGTACTTTTCTACTATTTTTCCAAGTGTTAGCCAAAAAAGTTACCTGTTTGCATTTGTTTAAGCTTCTTCTAGAACCTTTGTATTGTAGCTTCATTTACAGTTGTGGAAAGACTATTTATTACTGCAAGATTTTTACCACTGTTTATGCATTATATTGTACTTCTAACTCCATAAGTAGAATTTCTTATTAAAGCTAATTGCCTGTATTTTGACCCCTGTCTGGGGCCTTGTAGTTTCATTCACAGTTATGGCAGAACTGTGAGTTACTGACAGAATTAGACTTCATTTAGTCATTTATTATAACATTTTCCATAGACAGCATTACTGGTAAATGTCTGTATTGTCTAGTGCCTTTGTTTGTGGGTAGTATTGAAGTAGTGTCAGTATTGTGAATTCTGCTTCACAATTTGTACCTCAGTACTTTTACAGCTGTTTATTTTTCAGTTTTTGCTGATAGAGTTTTATATTATGCTTATCATTTACCTTTTTAAAGTCGCATTACATTACCTGTCTGTTTACTTTGCTACTGTTTTTACCCCTGTCTGTTTTGTCTGCCACAGCCTCCACTGAGACATTAAGCTAGAGTTTCTGAAATTCAAAGAGCCCCAATATTGGTTATAATGTCTCTGATGGACAGAGGCAGTCAGTAAATCACCTCCTTATAAATCAGATTTGCGGGTCTCCACTGAGACATTAAGCTAGAGTTTCTGAAATTCAAAGAGCCCCAATATTGGTTATAATGTCTCTGACGGACAGAGGCAGTCAGTAAATCACCTCCTTATAAATCAGATTTGCGGGTCAGATTGGGGTTGCATCGCTAGGCTTATAAGGGTCCTAGTGGTCATTAGCCTAGTATACACCTATGAACTTATGGAGCCCTGTTTAGCAAGTCTACTATATTTAGGACAGAGCTACAGATCCACCCAGGGATTTTTTTATTCAAAACTGAAAAAAGTGTGGAAGGCCCCAAAGTGTGAAAAAAAGTTTCATTTTAAGTTGCACTTGTAGTGACCTGTGTGGTGATACTTTTTTGTACTTTTCTGCTCTTGTGCATGTTTTACCATAAAATGTTATCTCTTTGCAGTGTTTATCTTGCTCTGGAACCTTAGTCCTGTAGCTTCATTGCAGTTGTGGGAAGATACTGTATTACTGCAAGATTTTAAAACTTTTTATATATCATATTGCAGTTCTAGCTCCATAAGTAGAATTACTTGTAAAAGTTAGCTGCTTGTATTTTGACCCCTGTTTTGGGCCTTAATTGTGTAGTTTCATTACCAGTTATGGCAGAACTGTGAACTATCACCTTTCTGTTTACTTTGCTACTGTTTTTCCCATCTTCTTTGTGTCTGCCCCAGCCCCCACTAAGGTCTGAAGCTAAAGTTTCTGAAATTCTAAACACAGGACTAGAGCTCCAATATTGGCTTTATTTGATTGGATCCCTCTCTTGGAAATCTGTTTTTTGCTGCTTGAATTTATCCACAACTGACCCACCCTTTTCCTGCTGTGGTTTTAAAAGGCTGTATCTCTGGCTTCCACCCCTTATGGTAATATGACTTCCAAAGTCCCTCCCTCCTCTCTTTGATTGTTATTGTCTGTGTGTAACATATTTAAGTACTTTTCCCACCCATTATTTTTCATACATTCATAATGCTAACTGCCCACCCAGCAAACCAGCATTGCTCATGAATTAATGTTATCTATAAAACTGCCCTTAAAACTGAAACCTGTAACTTGGGTTCATAGGTCGTTACTAGGTTAACAAGCACTAGGGCACTTACATACCTAGTCATGCACCCTACACCATTTGGGTCCCAAGTATCATGGGCATCTATATGGGGGAGGCATGTTAGGTAACTAAGGATTTATAGGAGGGGCTACAACAAACCATTGCTCTGAGACAAGCTTAGAGCAACTAGTTTGTGCATTAAACTACACTACTATCAAATCTTAGCAAAATCTAACCTAGTCTAGTGCCAAACCCCAGACACCACCAAAGGAGACCACTGTGTAACCCAGTCTGTAACCTATAGTAGCCTACTCAAATACAGATCCAGACAACAATGATATGCAATTTCTAAATGTCTCCATAGCTAGCCTAGTAGATATTGGCATCCTGAGAGAATGTAACAATCGTCTTATGTTCACAGGCAAACATTTAAGCCTTAAAGAAACAAATACAGTATGCGAGAAATGAACATACACAATTTTACTGCAGGCAAAAATCTTGCACATAGACAAGGTTGACAAGAACACAAACACACATGATGTCCACTATACAGAGATCAACAAATGCACTAAAAATCCAATCTTTCCAAACCTCATAGTTTCCCTAAGTCTATAAGCAGCAACACCTATCCTCAGCAATCTCTAAAGCACTCACGAAAATCAACACCAAACACCATTCATACGCCTATTCCCAAGTACAGTCACAAGAGCAAAGCCCATAAGGCAAGCAAACACATTACCCAGGAATCTTATCATATTGGTCTCCATTATATGACAGAAAGATGTCCCACTCACCAAACTGAATAAGGAGAAGATAACAGTTAGTTGCTTATCTGGAGCCAGGATCTTCCAAGATTACACACACTTAATTCACTACACCATAGGTACCAGTATGGGTCTATAATAGTCTGTATGGGTGTAAATGACCTGAAGCATACTGCCTTGGACTATATGAAGAGAGATCTTGTTGATCTCTCCAAATATATGTCTCATGCAGATATGTGCCTAGCAAACAGCATTCTACCTTTCACCAAGAATGATGTCACAGTGCAAACAAAAGATGACTGACTTCAATAATTGACTTAGTTTTTGGTGTCTTTCCAGGGGGATTAAATATTTGTCAGCATGGGAGGACATAGTTAAACAACATTGCTCTGCAAAGGATAGTCTGCACCTGTCCTCCCTAGGCTTCCTCATATTGGCTAAAACTCTATCCACCCCTTAGACCCTTTATTTTTAGGCAATACCAAACTGACAAACCTACTGATGTACTAAATAAAACCAAAAGAAACCTAAAGGTGTTTCTACTCAATGTTAAGAACCTAAACAAGAAAATCCACACCCTGCAAGCTCTCCTCACTCTGGAGAATACAGACATCTGTGCAGTTACTGAGACATGGTTTAAATTTGCAGACAGTACTCCAGCAATGGAAGCCTTCAGCGCCTCCAACACATTTAGACCTACAGCTGCACAGACAAGGACAAAAAGGGGAGAAGTCTCGATCTGCATTAGCAACAAGCATAACTCTACATTGGTTAAACAGGATGATGTACTGGAGTTTATCCACATCCAAATCACCATAGAAAAAATCCCATACCATATCCTAGCAAGCTATAGGTCACCCTCTGTGTTTCCAGAATCCCATAGCTCATACCTAGATGTACTGAAGATACTAACCACTAAGCCAAATACCCTATTCATGGGAAATTTTAACTATCCCTTTATAGACTGGGAAGCACATACTGTCTCAAACTCACAGACACAACAATTCCTGGACTTTATTAACACAAACATCCTTGACTAAATAGTGCATACACCCACCAGAGATTCAAACATACTTCACATTGTACTCAACAATATGGGATTGTGTTGACCCCCCGGTGTCACGTCCTCACTGGTGAAGTTGGACCACAAAGCCATCTCCGAAATAAAAATCAACTCAGTAACCCATCAAACACTGTAACAGTTCAGAACTATTTCAAAGCAAACTATATTCTATAAAGTGACAGTTTAACAAAATTCAATGTTTCTCCTAACCCCACGTTCAAGCAACTTATGTGGAATTGTTTTCAGAGACCCTGTACAACCATGTAAATGGACGCATAAAGGCTGCTGTACCTATTAGAAGTAAGCCCGAAACAATCTCTAAAAACAAACTACACTGATGGAATCCAAACCTTAATAGGGTATGTAACAAAAAGAAAAAAGGTCATGGCTAAAATCAGGAAGAACAACTCCCATAATGAAATGAGCTCTCTAATTAAACTAAACAGGAAACTAAGATGACTAATTAAGTCCAACAAGGCCAATTTTGAGGTCAAGATAGCCTCAAAGGCTAAAGACAAATACAAGGCCTTCTACAGCTATGTCCATAACCTCAAAAGTAGCACACAGCAGTATGTTGAGCTGGTGGTCAATGGTGCCACCTTCAATAACCAGAGTGACATATAGAATCTGCTGTCTGACTATTTCTGCTCAGTCTTCACTCCCACCACTCCTCCTCCCATAAAATTCCTACTAGCATACCTTCAGTTGGCCATGTTTGCTAAAGCCAAAAACACAGCTTCAGTGGGTCCCAACAATATCCTGTGATGTCTCCTAAAAAGCTTGAAACATGACCTATCAGGACCACTTGAGTCACTTATCAGCTATAGCCTCAAAACAGGCTTTGTACATTGAGAATTGAGGACTGCAATGGTAATCCCACATCACAAGACTAGACCATCAACTGACACTGGAAACTACAGACCCATTAGTTTGACTAATCTAATATGAAAAGCCATGGAACAAACTGCAAAGACATAGGCAACCTTCAGACTGGACCCAACCCAGTTTGTCTTTATCAAGGGAAGGTTATGCCTAATAAGCCTGGTGGACTTTTTTTTGAGAGGAGAAAAGGGTACATACTGCCTACCTGGACCTGGCTAAGGCATTTGATACAATACCCCACTCGGATATAGTTGACAAACTCACTGAACTGGGCATAACCCCCTACATAACTCTCTGGATTCCCAGCTGGCTCACAGACAGGACCCAGGAAGTCAGGTTTGGAGAGACCACCTCCACTAAGAGACCATAAACTAGCAGGGTACCTCAGGGCTCCCTGCTGGGACCACTCCTATTTGGCAGCTACTTCTTGGAGGTAAAGGCTAATGTCAAAGGCCTCTGCCTGACCAAGATCACAGATGACTGCAGATTGGGAGCTATCATAGAATTTCTCACGACACAAACATTTTACAAGAGGGTCTAACACAAAAAAATAACTGGAGCCAAAACCATGGACTAAAACCCAGTGCAAGATATGCATTGTAATGTCTTTTGGGAAAATGTACACCTAGGCTAATTACTCCATTGATAAGATACTCCTAAAAGAAGACCCAGTAGTCATGGATGTGGGAGCATATGTAGACAGTAATCTGGCCTTTGGCCAACATGTGACCACAGTAGCAAGAAAATCATTCTGTGTCACCCTACTTATAAGTAAGGGCATGACATCCAGGTCTAAGGAAGTCATACTGCCTCTATATTCAACCCTTACCAGAACCATCATTGAGTATAATGCCTCCTTCAGCATATATCTGATCAGACAAAAGCAACAGATGGAGTGTTCACAAAGGCACAAAGGTTCCTTACCAGAAGAATTAAGGGTATAAACGCATTGTCCGATACAGAGCACCTTAAAACCCTATCTCAGTGCTCAGTCTCCTGCAGGTTATTGAGAAGCGGTTTATGCCTAGCATACAAAGCATACTCAGATCCAACTCTGATGGACCTTTTGTACATCCACAAAAGGAAGAGCATAATTACCCCTTGATCCAAGGACTTAAATATCCTTGTGACATAAACAAAACATATTGGCTAGACAGCTGTGTGTCTCAGAGGATCTTCATGCTCTACAACAGGCCCCCCATCCACGTGAAGCAGAGTCCGTACCTAACCATATTTAAGCATAACCTTCACCATTGAATGGGAAATCGGAAATTCACCCTGACTTTGGCCCCCATGTCTGTGATAGGCAGAACAGACAGTAACTCTGCCCAGACTAACATATTGCTCACACATAACCTTTAGAAACTTCCTAACTAGCATGGCTAATAAACCCCATGATACATAGGGACATAAGTCGGTTGGGTTGCATGACTAGGCTTATAAAGGTCCTGGTAGTCTTTGGTATAATATCTACCTATGAATCTATGATACAGCAAGTCTGTCTACACCAACAACATATATGCTGTTGAGGAATTTGGTGATAATCCACTCAGAAATGACAAGACTACCCTGATTGCTTTTCTACTATTGCACAATAAATGACTTTGTTGTATTCATTGATATTAAGGATGGCAGAGTGTGAGGATTTATTTATTTAAGCCAGTCAGTATTGACAGCACCTACTAATATGCATTCACTTCATCATTTCTATCTATCTATTGCAGGATGTCAGGTAGGACTAGTTTGAACAGGTAAAATCAAACTCAGGTGTACCCATGGTGAATTTATTTCACTCCATCAGAATTAATAATAACTTAAATTATTTTAATTCCTTTAGCTTTTATGAATGAAAAATGTTGAAGTATGAAGAAAAGCCTTGCAATGATGAACCCCAGACTCTTTTTGCTCTTTTCTTTGAAATTATATTATACTAATTATATTATATTAATTATATTATATTAATTATATTATACTAATTATATTATACTAATTAAGTGTAAATAGGTAAAATACTAGGATGACTTTAACAAGTTGTCAGATGCAAACATTTTGCCTCCGGTATTACACTGATTCATATTAAAATGAGAATCAAAATTAAATGTATCAAATTGAAAGCATTGAATCCTAATAAAATTTGATTAGGAACTAAATATATATCCTACACTCCATCAACATACACACACTTACGCGCACACACAGCCCTACACTTGGAAGGACTCCAAAGGAAAGATAGCAAAACAGTGGAAAACAGAGCAAAAAGGCTTACCTACCATAAAGCGGGGTCTCCCGACACAAAAATAGCACTAGACCCCAATGCTGTTGGCAACCCTACAATGCATATAACAAACAATACATAAATAATGCAAGGGGCTTGCTATACCCTGCATGGACTGTTACACTCCTGCAACCTTAAATATACTAATTCCAAGATCGCACAGCAGTGGGGGAAACATCAAAACTCCAATCCTTACTATGCAATCTTCTCCATTTATACACCAGGACACATTTTGATCAAACACTGATTTGAGCAAACAAGCAAGTGAATCACTGCCTCAGTGAAACAAGAAGCTGAACAAACTGAATGGTTCCTGATAAGACATCATGCTTGTAGTATGTGACTCAAACATTATACATAGGGGAGGCAAGCAATCAGTTTGTTACTGTATCAAAGGAAGCTGGCAGATATTAATCAAGTTGTACTCAAACCTCAAACTATGAACAGGAGCTATGCAAGCTGACAGTAATGTGACATTAAAAACGTTGGTGTAATCTGCTAATATCACTGACCAAATGTAACAATGCAGAGTACAGTTTGTAATTTGCAGAAGATGGGTATTAAAATCCACCTTTCGAAAATAAGTCCATTCTATATGGCAGTCTACAGCTTTAGCATTTTGCTTACTGTAAGGATATGAATGTGTGAAGACGTCAACAAAAGATAGCTTTTGGTCTGCTGAATTCATCCAGATGGTGCAGTTGGTCAGCATACAGCTGACCTTCCCGTACCTTTGACCCAATAGTTCCTTGATCCAACTAAATTAACTCTAAACCCAGTAATGCCTTTCACTGTTCCTCTGCCTTAGGCAGCACATTCCAGAGCCCTACCACATTCCAGAGTCCTACCACTCTTCTATGATGTATTTTTTCAACTCTACCCTCAATAGTCCTCCTAACTGCCACCCACATCTCTTTCTCCACCCTTTGTCCTTTCTTCTTTATCTCCTTCCCGTCCACTTGTCTCCAACCAATGTGTTAAAACAATTCCTCCCCATTCTCTTTCTGTATCTGTCTCTCTTTGTCTTTCTTCTAATATAATATAAGAACATTTTTGAGTCTTTGGTTACAGCCCTGTACCTCCATTTTAGTAACTTTGACATTTATGTCTTTTGCTAGTCTAATTTTCTTTACTCTGTATAACCTGTTGACATGTTTGTGGTACTCCACATGTGGCATTACTGGAACTCTGTACACCAGAATGACCTTTGTTATCCCTGGAATCCACTCCACATACTATGTATGCCAACATCTAATTGTCTTTCACCAATGGCTTTTACAATCCAGAGTATGTGGTTCATGAATCATCTTAGGGGTGATTATAAACCACAAATCTATTTTTCTGGGACCTGTTCATAGGTAGTTACTAGGTTTGCAGCCCAGGGGAGCATTGGGGAACCTAACCCAAATTACCATTTGCCCTAAAGCACTGTGTGGTTTAGTAACTTGCTCAATGTCACACAGTAGACAAATGAGGAAAGAGAGAATCAAACCCTGGACTCCAGGAACTACATTTCACAGCCTTAACCTTCTCCACCAACAGCCAAACTTTTTTTTTTACTAAATGACAATATAACCCTGTCTATTTATTTACAGGTTCATATGTAAATACTAAGGAATCAATCTTTCTTCTACTACATGCCTAACCGATAACCAGATAGTAACCAAGAGTAAGAATCAACCCTAACCATTATGCCAACTCCAAACCCCAAAAATGTTATTCCTGCCATTATTGTGTGTTTTTGTTAGTAATGTTACTGCATCACAGATAAACACTAGCAAATCATTCTGCAGACTATAATATTCCTAGCCATAACCCAAAAGAGCAAATCAAACCCTGTACCTTGTGTCTGTGAAGTAAACATCTTAACCATTACACTAACCATCATCCCACTTGACCTGTATGGCAATCAAATCCGCAACCTTTGCATTATTATCACCACACTCTAATCAAATGAGCTCACCTCTGTTTAAGGTCTTCCCCACCATGACGGTATGTTTTCTTCTAATTCCCTTCTACCTTGCACTGTTTTGCATTAAATCTCAGCTACCTCATGTCTTTGCAGTGACAACTCTCCTCTCACACACACACACACACACACACACACACACACACACACACACACACACACGCACATCCATGACTACCACCATATTTTTATCATTGAGATAAACTGATCTGGTTTTCCAAAGCCATTGAGGCTTTTGACCAAAGCATGCTAAACAGAAGTGGTCTCTGTACTAAAACTGGTCTTAGCAGTCAGCTCTTGGGGCAGTCAACTCTTTAACAATTTGTCTCTCAAACTGAGAGTTCTCCTGTTAAGTACCACCCTTATTTTTTTCAGTCATATAGCCACCAACCTGTGCACAGAAGCTTGCAAAAAAAGGTGCAAACCTCTACCAAATTACTCTAACCTCCAAACTTGCATATATACCTGAGAATATTCATATTATCAAAATATAAGCAGAAGCTTTACAAAAAAAATCATCGAGTAATTTAAAATTAGAGCAACAGGATGCCATCTGTAGCAAACAAATATAGTACTAAAGTAAAGGATCACAGGCATTGCAGTTAGCATTGTTGCCTCACAGCAAGAGGTTCTCCAGTTCAGTTCTTGGCTGAGTTACCTTCTGTGCAGAGTACGCATGTCCTCCCTGCAAGTGGGCGAGTTTTCTCTGGATGCTCCAGTTTCCTCCCACATTCCAAAGACATGCAGTAGGTGGATTGGACACTCTAAATTGGCTCTAGGTGTGTGTGTGTGTGTGTGTGTGTGTGTGTGTGTGTGTGTGTGTGTGTGTGTGTGTGTGTGTGTGTGCGTCTGTGTGTGTGTGTGTGTGTGTGTGTGTGTGTGTGTGTGTGTGTGTGTGTGTGTGTGTGTGTGTGTGGTGTACCCTCTATGGAGGTTTGGGCCTTGGGCTAGGAACCTGCCTGTAAAACCTGTAACTGCTACAGAAACAATGAGTGCTGAAAGGTGCGTGCTGCCCAATGTGCCACATGGTGCATAAATGGGAAAGAGATAAAAAGACCTCAGCCTATGGTCTAAGGCATGCATCTAGAAATTATAGAGATAAAGCAATGATGTTGTTCAGATATAATATCCAAATTATCGAACTTTAATGCTTAACTTTTTCTGTTTTGTAGCTGAAACTAACTTTATAAAGCTAGGCTTATTATGCAAGAGTAATATATGGCAAAAGTAATAATCTTTTAACAGGAACCCCACTCCCCTAAATAAAGTTCTTTTTTTTTTTCCTGCCAACTGTTTATATGAGACAGTGTTCTGAAATCTGCATTTAACATTAGTTACCTTACTTTGGAAAATTTCAGGTACCCTTAATTGTTTTCATACTGCAAGAACTGTTCCCATCACTACAACCAAATCAAATCCATAACCCTCCATTTAATTATAAATCATCATCCGTGTGACAATGCATATATGCTTGTTGCCCTTGACATAAGTAATAAACTGAAATGCACTCCATAAAGACGTACCATCACTTATTTGCCTCATATCTTGGCTGGTCAGCACCCCTTGGATCATCTCGAGTAGTATTTCTTTCTCTTGTTCCATCGCAGTCCCTGCTTCACGCAAAGCTTCCACCCTAGCAGAACATGTCAAGAAAGTAATTAACAGCAGCATTCAGAATTACGATTTAGTAAGCAGCTTATATAAGGAATTACTTGACTGCAATGTCCTGAAAAAAGAGCTGAATTATTTGTGGGACTAAAGATATGGGTGAAGATGCTTAAGGTTCACCATGCAGTTTATTACAGTATGCAGCTACATAACTATATATCAGTCAAGCGCGTGTCTTGGCTGCAATGAAACATTGTGCCATCAAACCTCCTTTCCAAATTGTGCACCTCTTGTTTCTATACTATACACTTTCAAAGTTGTGACATAGTTTATGTCTTGTGCCCTTCCGACAGTAAAAACAGACGATAGTCCAGTTTATTGAACTGTACCCTTCAACTCTTACTTAAGTCTGATCACTGGAATATGGTCTGTAATGATACAGGGACAAACATATATTTGTAAACTTTACACACAGAAAAGGACCACTCAATCAAGTTTGTTAGAGCAGTAGGCAGAAGATGACATCTTTGTCTTCACAGGCTGTGACTGTCCTGTACCAAGCCTTCTTTTTCTGTTACTTCTAAAGTAATATTCTGCTTTGGTATCCAATAAATATCTGAAGCCTGCTATAGTTGTCACATATAGTACTTTTATCAGTCAATTATTAAAGACACTCAACATTGCTTAGGTGAAGTAATACTTAACCCCTTCTCTATTGTAACTTCCTACAAATAAACCTCTCATCCAAAGAATGCCACTGCATATTTTCTGATCTTCGCACTCTCAGTTCACTTGGAAGAATTTTGGTTCTGCTTTCTGATCACTCCCATAAGTACTTGAATTTACATACACACTCACCTATTCAAATAGTGGTTCAGGCCAGGGGCTGATGACAGTGAAAAGATGTATAAAAACAAAAATATACTAGGAATACAATGTCAAAGCTTGTTTAATAAGACAAATGTAAAGCTTTCAAGCATAAGCGCTTTCTCAGTGCATAAAACAGCTAGGTTAGTGGTCACAATAAATATTCAAATCAGCCAATGAGCATCAACATTCAATTACATATTTAAAATAAAAAAATCACAAACATAATTAACCCATACCCAGCAATAAGATAAAAACAAGACAAAGTAAAACATGCAGATACATACAGTCTGATCCATACAACTACTAATTAATACAATCATGTTTATATTTAAGAATAGGTTTTAAATTATTTTTAAAATTCAGTCCTGGATAAACAGAAGCTCGAAAATAATCTATCCATTTACATTCTGCAAGCTCAGTCTGACGTCAGATGTCACCACCCCTTATACCTATATTAATAACTTGAATTACTCGAAACTTAAAAGAATGAGCATCACCTTTTAATTGGATATGTTTAAAAAGGGCATTATTCTCAACTTCTCTCCGAATCTCAGAGAAGTGAGAACAAATCCATTGCTTTAATGTCAAGTTAGTTTTGCCTATATAGAAACTCAGACATGCAACACAATTGGCCAAATAAATCACATTTTCTGTTTGACAAGTGGCAAAAGTTCTAAATTCAAAGCTATTACCAGAAATAGGATGTTCAGATAATAAATCAGTATTAATAACATTACAATAACTGCACTGATGACAAAGATGTGTCCCTTTACTATTCAATGATAGCCTTTTATAACGAGGCATATCTTTATAGCATAATAACCGTTTCAGATTTTTTTTCTTTTTTATTTGCAAAATATGGTTTAGAGCCTATAAACTCTTTAATTTCATTATTAGAAGTAAGAATAGGCCAATATTTATTAATCATTTGTTTAATACATTTTGTATGCCTATTATATTTCATAAGGTGCCTAACTGGTCTTTTCTCATTTGGCCTGTTAACTACAGCTACTAAATCAGATCTCTAATATGGCTGCCCTATATCAATATGTCTATTAATAGATTCGTATTACATAACATCCAATAGTTCTGGATCATATCCTCTTTGTTTAAAATCCTTCTTCATAACTTCTAAGTCTTGCAAAAATTCATCTTCCTTAGTATTTAATCTACTGGCCTGTAAAAGCGGACTATACACAGTACATTTAAAAACATAATTTGGATGCATACTCTGAGAGTGCACGCATCTTATAGCCTGTACATTTTTTTTAAAATACTAGTATCAAAACATTCATCAGACAAGCTAACAGTAATATCCAAAAAATTAATTTTTAGATTATTGTAAGTCAAATCAAACACCAGAAATTCAGCCTTACTATGTAACCAGTTGACAATTTCAAATTCTCAATACTATTATTCCACAACAAAAAAAATATCATCAACAAAATGCTTATAAAACACCAAATCGGTGTTCGTATAAGTTAAAGGACTAATAGTATCAAAAATATATTTTTCTTCCCATCTAGCTAAAGCCAAGTTGGCGTACGTATTAGCAACGGGCGTACCCATTGCTATGCCAACTTGCTGATGATAATATTCATCATTAAACAAAAAAACATTGTTTTGTAAAACTCTTTCAAGCATGGAACATAACATTTCAATTTTACAAGATGTAAAAGTACTGTGCTTATTCAAAAACTCTCTAATGTATTGAACACCTAACTCATTTGGTGTTACAGTAAAAAGTGACTTGATATCTAATGTTCCCAGCAATAAACCATTCAAATTTTCCTTATCAGACCAAAGTTACAAAGAATGCAAAAAATCATTAGTGTCCCTAATAAAGGCAGGACTAAACTTCAGAAAGGGTTTAAGTTGATCTTCTAAGAATTTTAATAAGGCAACAGTCTCCCATTTGCCTCCAGCAACTATAGGTCTCATAGGGGGGAGCATTAGATGTTTATGCAGCTTTGGCAGTCCATACATAAATGGTATAACAGGTTGAATAATATATAAATAATTATATTCATCTGGGCTGATATCTGCATCCATCATAGCTCTATATAAAAATGCTTTAACTTTATAAATAAGCCCATTCACATCCCTAATATTGACCACTTTAAACACTTGAGAATCAGATAATAGTTCATACATCAAAGTGTTATACAATGTTTTTCCCAACACTACAACTTTACAACCTTTATCTGCAGATTTTATTATTATGTCATCATAAAGATATAAATTCTTCAAAGCATCTCTCTCTTCTGATGTGGGGTTAAAAAACCTTGTAGCAATGTTATTACTAAAGAACATATAATTCTACTTCACACATCTTTAAAAAATGCTTTGACTGTAGGAGTATGCATAGGTGCAAATGGACTAGATCTCTTAGCTTTAGTACTGACATCCTCAGAACTATTTTTAAATAAAAGTTTGAGATCCAAATTCCGAGCAAATAGTCTTAACTCCGTTAAGGCTTCACTTATATTACCTTCAGTAGCTGGAATAAAACTCAGCCCTTTATTTAAAACAGATAACTCAATAGGAGAAAATACTCTTTCAGATACATTAACTACATTGCAAGTATTCAAGTCACTATAGCCCGACTCCGAGTAACAGGGCCTACCTTGTTTGCACTTTGTTTCTTGTAAGAATCTGTGTGTCCTTCTTGATTCATTGGTGTAGTCCGCTGAGTGGGGGTATGGGTTCTGCTTCTTCCTCTTACTTGTTTCTGCACCTTGATCGGTAACTGAAGATGTACTCGAGCTGTCTCTAAAACATTAGTAGTTAACGTATGCCCAAGCTCAGACACATTATTAGAGTCAGTTCGATTCTCATTTACATCAGAGCAGAATCAGTTGTAACAAGAGTCTCATTTCATTAATAAAAGAGTCAAGGTCTATAGCTGCTGGACCACATTTAGTGTAATTAGGGGGTCTATAGTACCATATTGAATGGTAATAATCTCGAATGCTCATATGAGCGAAAACGCAGGTAAGCGATCTTGCTATTGTGGGGGGCTGTGCCCCCCCCTCGCTAAATATATATTCCAACTCCGAGGTTGCACTACAGTGAGGAAAGGGCAAATATTCCAGTGCTCACTGTACCACGACCCCAAAAAAACAAGTTCGTTTACCTGCATTTTCGCTCATATGAGCGTTCAAGATTACTACCATTCGATATGGTAATACAGACCCTAATGAGAGGATGAAGCTGTTGTTTCAAGTCATCTTAACCACTCTCCAGGCTATTATAATGCAGTTGATGATGTACTCAGCTTACTTAAGCCAGAAGGCATGGCTATGTAACTCGTAGCTACCGTATTGGTTGACATAGCTGATTCATTCATCTGTTTCCTCAGGCAGGAAAATACCTGTTGAGTTCTAAAGTCATTAAGATCTCTCAATAATTTATGCTTTTTCTGCATCATAAGTTTTTCTTCAAAAACATGTATACGATGAATTATCTCATTATATTCAACAAAAATGAGATGAAAAGAAGCAGAAGCCAACAGTTCATCTTCCACGATTTCAATTTCCCTTTTCAAATCTTTCTCAACATTGCAGAAAAATGTATTCATTAAGCGCGTATAATCAGCGCTAAGTTTAAAGTTTAATTCTTGCCATTTCTGCAGCAACACAGTATATTTATTGCCATACGTAGGCATTTTAGTTATCCGTAGCCTTCTCGGAGCAACACCAAGTTCAAGACAAGCACAGAAGCTGTAGCATTGCCACTGCGGCCTCTTAAACTGCTCAGTCTTGTAGGTTAAAGTCTTAATTTTCATAAGAAGTTCACCTTTCTTGTCATCACCCACTTCAGAGGTAATACCAATATGTTCATTTGAAGTATTACTAGTGAAAAAGGCCAACAGTGGATTCTCTGTCATATTCACCATCTCATAGAGTCTTTTGGTAGACACTCCATCAGCACTTTTAGCAGAATCAAGGACAACATGCTGAACATCCATTCTAAAAATGACGTGTTCCTAACGAAAACCACAAGCCAAACAAAGAATACAAATCTCGTATAGGAACCAAAGTATTCCTAGATAACCAGAAGCATAAAAACAAAAATAAACTAGGAATACAATGTCAAAGCTTGTTTTTAATAAGATAAATGCAAAGCTTTCAAGCATAGGCTCTTTCTCAATGCTTAAAACAGCTAGGTTAGTGGTCACAATGCTTGTGCTTGTGTCTTTCGGCTTTTCCGGTTAGGGGTCGCCACAGCGGAACTCCGGTCCGCTAATGATTGGCAGTAAATTTTTTACGTACTGGCTTACCAGGCCTAATGCACAACCTTCAACGAAGGAACGCCCATTCACGCATGTCGCTACACAGAAGACGCTCTAACTGAGAATCGAACGGGCAACGTCTAACTGTGAGGTGACAACGCTACCGCAGCACCACCACCGCAGTAGGTTAGTGGTCACAATAAATACTGAAATCAGCCAATGAGCATCAACATTCAATTACATATTTAAAATAAAAAATCACAAACATAATTAACCCATACCCAGCAATAAGATAAAAACAAGACAAAGTAAAACATACAGATACATACAGCCTGGTCTATACAACTACTAATTCATACAATCATGTTTATATTTAAGAACAGACAGTGAAAATATGTCAGTCCTTATGTTCATGAACCCCTAATAACAGGAATATGCTGCAGATACCCAGGCACTTCATGAAGTCCCTGTTCACCTTTCCTGCTTCTAATTCAAGTTGTCTACAGGACTTACTTGATAAGATTTCTCTGTAGAGGGAGTAATTCCTGTTTCTGCATGTAGTTCTGGAATTGTCCTGTTCCACCTTCAGATCTACCTTCCAACATCTGTGAATGATCACAAACTTTACACGCATCCTGCTTTCTAGAAAGAAGTTTAAAGATATTCTTATTGCTCAGGTCTTTGCATTACAATGGCCTTAAGAGTACCCAACATCTCTCCTGTCCTCAAGTGCTCATGAAGCCTTCATTAATGGGAATTATTGGCCATTTTACTGATTACCTTTAAAGAAAAGCTTGCTAGAGCTACTGTTCCCATGTCAAAGTGGCACAGCATCCATCTATACCCCTGGATGCTTAAACGGGAGGGGAAGCAACTAATGGTCATTGGTTATTTCACCTTTCTTTGGGGATAGTGCAAGAATTTACCACTGTGCATTTGTCATGAGATAGATTCCATGCAACTAGCAGGCACATAGCCCAACTCATTAAGCACTGGAGAACTGTCAGATGCATACTTGCTCATTCAATGTGCAAACTCATAAGCAGACCAATGCACAGTATGTCTTAATGAAATGGTATCATGGACATTAAAGTGGGCGTAGTGAGTTATGTTTTCATTCTTCCATAGTAATAAACTGTATTAGATTTACAATATCAAGTCAAATGTATGAGCTATACTTAATAATTGTCCCTTTCTCACTCTCTCTCACTGTCGCCAGGTGTCGTCTCTCCATCTACAGGTGTGTTTCTCTCCAGAATTATATCCAATAACAAGGAATGTCTTTGGCATACTACTTCATACAGATAGAATTATAGTTCTTTCTCTGTCTCCCCCTCCCCAACTAAGAAGCCACAGATAACTTTTGTCCACAGTCAAGTCTATTGCCATTACTGCCATCAGGCAAACTTCTGGATGGTTCACTTTTTCCACTCATCAGAACATGTGTTTTTTCTTTAGTGGTTACTCTTGCCACTGACCTTAGGTAGTTCATAGGTTCATAGGTTCATACTAGGCTATCTGCCCTAGGGCATTTATAAGCCTAGCCAGAGTGTGTTTGGCTTTCGCCACCCATTTTAAATTAATTTTGCTATGCCCTTTTTCGAGGTTAGTATACTGTGCCTCTGTCTAACAGTGACACAGAAGTGATACCCAGGGTAAACCTATGATCCCCCATCCACTCATCAAGATTCCTCTTGAAGAGAGTCAATGAGTGACTCTGCCTAACCTGGACTGGGATTTTATTCCAGAGTGAAGGTAGCCTCTGGGTTATGAATCTGTCCCTCCAGCATGTCCTATTTATTTCAGTGCTGAGGTTCAAGTCTCTGAGCGTGGCTCGATGGGATTTGGATTTTCTGAGGTGCAGCATGTCCATTAATTCCGGGTTGGACATGGCTTTATACGTCAGGCAAAGATCGCCTCTGAGCAGGCAGTATGCCACTGAGTAGAGCTGGAGTTTCTTTAACCGGGCAGCATATGGCATCTGTTTGAGCCCTTTGATCCTCTTGGTGAGGTACTTTTGGGGTCTTTCCAGTTGCTGCAGGTGTCTGGTAAGGTACATCCCAAAAGGGGCATTGTACTCAATTATGGGCCTGATGAGGGATGAGTAAAGAGGCACGATGACCTCGCCTGATCTAGATGTGAATCCCTTCATGATTAGGTGGGCTATATAAAATGTTTTTCTAACCACTTTGGCCACGTAGTTGTCAAATGAGAGATTGCTATCAACTTGGGTCCCCAGGTCCCTAATTACTTCTTCCGTACTTAATGGATTACCACTTATGTGGTAATTTGTGGGCACTTTGTTTTTGCCAAAGGGGATGACTATACACTTTTTGGCGTTTAGCTTGAGTTTTTGGCATTTAGCTTGAGTAGGAACAGATAAGAGTTTTAGATCCCAAGTGGAGCATACTACATTTCCTGATCTTCATGGCTATTTCTATTAGGAAATTCATTCATAAGCAACATCTAGGTCCACCTGCTAGTATAGGTTTCTGCCACGGTCATGTTTCACAACTTCACTGAACAGTTTCATTGTGTTTCTGATTCCCTCTGTGTTGCATGCAGTAAAACTGTTTTAATACTTCACTTGAGAGGGTGGTACATTGATTAGCATCACTGCCACATGGTGCTTGGGTCTATAATTTGCTTCCTAGCTGAAGTGCCTTCTGTGTTTACATGCCTTTCCTGTGTATTTTTTTTCTGAAGGCCCTACTGTCCTCCTACATTCACTAATCCCAAAGACAATGAGGTGGTAATCTTTCTAACGTAGTGTAGATCTGTATATGCCATGTGTGAGTGACCGTGCGCATGTGTGTGTGTGTGTGTGTGTGTGTGTGTGTGTGTGTGTGTGTGTGTGTGTGTGTGTGTGTGTGTGTGTTTTGTACATTCTGCAATGGACTGATGTACTATCCTGCATTAGTTTCTCTGCCTTCTGCCAACTGAGGGCAAGGATGTGTTCTGGCTTCCTCATAACCTTGCACTGGATAACATGTTAGGGAATGAACAAGTTGACAGCACAGGTCCTGTGAGTACAACTAATTAGCTCCATAATTTAATTGTCCACTGTGCTGCAACTTTTTCCACTCTCCAAAGGAGAGGAAACCTTTTCCATATTTTTGGCACCGGCCACTCATCATTGCTGTGGAGCTGGGTTCCCTCATAGCTGCTAGATTGACTTTTTCCACAGTGGAGAATAAAATCCTCAGAATATAGTTTCCCAGTCTGGCTCTTTTTCTTTTCAAGATTTACCAAATATCAGCATTATTGTGTTGACTGTGCTGAGTTTCACATCCTGACTGAGATACTGTCTGATTAATCTCCATCTACTGACAGTCCTGCTATACCAAAGCTTATGTCTGCAATGGTATCATGGAAGATACACAGCTCTGATGCATGACTTCCTAACATGGCTGTGCATGTCGTATATTTTGTCTGAATTCTGTAACAACCCCAAGCTACTTCTAAGTAGCAGTGATACACTATTTTTCACCAAAGGAGAAGAAACTTACCCTCGCTGGTTTTTAGCTGACATAAATTCTTGGCTTTTGAGGCACACAAGGACCTACCAATGATGTTTTTTTTTTGTCACTGAAAAGTTACCTATTAGCACAGAGGCCCAAGCTGTCTTGTACCCTGAGGCACACATATGGAGAAGAAGGGGCTATTGTGGCATCTCCTTTGGCCAACAATGTATACAACTCTTACCTGTCCACTTCTCACTTATACTGTTGTAAAACCCTTTGCATTCACAATTGTACATTTTCACTCTGTCCATTTAGTGTTTTGATGCAAACATTGCAATACTTCAGGTATTACTTTATTATTTAAATGGTATAATATTAAACTCAAAGCTAAGAAATGCATAATTGTACCCTTTAGGAATCCTGGTGAATTACCATGTTGATAATATGCCCCTAAGAGTCAACCCAGTGGTCAGGAATCTGGGTACGCATGTAGATAGTAGCTTTACCTTCGAACATCATGTGACCATAGTGATGAGGAAATCCTTTTATGTTGTGCAGCTTATAAATAAGGGCATGGTATCTATGTCCAAAGAGGTCATTATCCCCACTGTACTCCTCCCTTATCAGACCACTCATAGAGTACAATGATGCTACCCTTGGTATGTACCTGATCAAACATATGCAGTAACAAGTGCAACCTCAGAGGTTCCTTACAAATACAATACAAGGCCTAACAAACCTGCTTTATGCAGAGCGCCTTAAAGGCCTTTCCCTCTAGTCAGTCTCCTATACATTGCTGAGGGGTGATCTATGACTGGCTTACAAGGCATCCACAAACCTCCCATGTATGAATCTCCTACATATTCATAAGTCAAAGAGTATCAAAAATATAAGGTCCAGGGACTTGAATTTTGTTTGTGACTTAAACAAAACATGCTGGAGAGCGGAAGTATGTTCTAGAGACTACCCTCCTATGGAACAGGCTTCCCATCCATGTGAAGCTGGGTTCATCTATTACCCAGTTTAAGTACAACCTAGATGAGTTGATGGGGAAGAGGAAATGTACTCCAGGCCTGGCACCCATGTCCCCGAAGGACAGAGGTAGCTTATAAACACCTGGCCCTCAGTGTCCTACTTGGATAAAGGACATCATTATTCTTTTGGGAAAACCTGGCTAGGCTTAGAAAGGCCCCCTTGGGTCATTAACCTAGTAACAATCTATGAGTCTATGAAAAAAGTCTATGTCCTCCTTATGACATTGCCTGTCTCTTCTCTCCCCTTAAATGCAAAATCATTTTAGAGATGGGATGAATATAATTAATAAACGGATGTGTCAAGGCATGTTTGAATGATAATAATACCTCCAACAAGTGATGATATTTTGAACATTCTGTTACTTCTGTTATTAATTTCAAGATTTACCAAATACTGTCAGCATTATTTTTATTTACAATATTTGAGTTTAAAACTGATTGATTTATCCTTTAATTACTGAGTGCCCTGTTATGCCAAAGTCTATTTTGAGAGGAGACCTAGGGAGGAAAACTCTACAAAAAACTCCACATATTTGCAAAACAAAATGTTATACACAACAGCAATAAACAAATACATTTCACTTCAATTCCAGTCCAATTTAAAACTTACCTACAACAATGTAAAAAAGCAATTACTATCTGCTGTTATTTGCAATGATTAAGTAAGTAACTTATTTCGTTAGTAAAAGCATAGACATGTTACCAAAGCAGAGGTAGAAGTGTTGAGGCGCGATGGTTTACTGCTAGGCAGGTATGCAAAATGGAAGCAGACATGAAAGGAAAGCAGCTAGTACAGATGTGAAAGCTGAAGGAAGAGAAAATGTAGATGGAAAGAAGAAATTAAGATTAGATGGTTTGGTGCATTAGTACTAAATGTATTGGATGGAATGCTATCTGAAGTTATCATCAAGATTTTCGTATTTATATAACAATGTAACTTTATATTTACTTTCATTTCCACAGGGCTTTTTATACATGCTAGATTAACTCATATGTTTTTTCTTAGTTATGACCCATGCCAAAAGGGCAAAGGTAAATAATAATATACATACATACTCAGACACAGAAGAAAGGGAGGGAATTTAATGCCGCTGATTACCCATTATTTTCCAAGGAAGAAACCAAAGTACCTAGAGAAAACATGCAGACTCCTCAAATAGGATGACCTAAGTCAGGACTGAAATTTATTTATTTATTATTTATTTTATATTTGTTAACCGGGCTAGTCTAGCTGGATACATATCCTTTTTCAGTAGAGGCCCGATGAGAAAAGCTCCAACATACATGGTAAATCACAAGTTGAAAAAAACAAGTTATAAAAAATACAGGTTATAAAAAATACAAGATTATAAAAAAGTGTAAATGCAGTAGCTGGAGTTGTGAGGAGGAAGTCTTATCACTGAGACATGCTGCGTACTTTTTTATGCCTTTGTGCTCACTTGTTATATTAACTGGACATCATCAGTTTTCTGTTTTGCTTCTAGAAATTAAATCAGGTTGAGGGTTAGCAAGATGTTCAATGTATTTACCTCACAGACACAAAGTACAGGGTTTGAGCCTCATCTTTGAGGAAACTGGCTAGCCTTAAGATAGCCTGCAAAGGTAACAGGCCCAGTCCTTAACTATTTTTCCCATTGGTGACTAAATCATGTGCAGAAACAAAGTCCTCTTCCATACTTGTTCTCACCGAGAAGAACCATATTAAGGAGTTCTGTGCAGGGGTTCAACAATTTGTTAACCCTCACTATAAAGATGCTTTCAGATATTTCAATATGTCATCAGTAGTGTTTCATATGGCATTAGTACCATTTTACGTTATCCACCTGGATTACCTCTGCCCACCTTAAAGTCCTCTTACTCAGGTTTTCTTTAGTAGAAAGAGCCTGTTTATCAATGAATTTGTGTCAAGGTGAATGAACTGCAAAATCTATTTATTTGTCAGTTGACTGAACAAGTTCTTCTAAGCCTATTGCCTATTTTTCGGGAAGATCCAGGGTGATATTTACAACAATTAGGGATAATTGGTCCAGGATACTGGGATAGTTGTTCTACTGTTTTTTTTTAATGCACATATAATCTTGACTTTTACTTTCCCCTCAGCTAATGTGGAGTCAGAGGGGTGGAACCTTACTTTAATGTCTCAGGATAGTACTTCAAGACTACAGTGACCCCCCCCCCCCCCCATTATGCAGCACTGGAATGCAGGTACTAGAATGTGAATCCATGCAGTTGTTGTTGGGATAGGACACCACATTCTTCTGCTCTTCCCTGTATCAAACCAGACTGTATTACCTGCACAGTCATCAAGTTAAGTGGACTTTTTAAGACTTTTTTTTATCTGGAAAGCAATTAAGATCTCATTCAAAACACATCTTCTGTTAAAATATGCACTTATTAGTAAAGACTAAAATAGTAAACGTGACAATAGGTTTTGGGCATCCTAGTAACATAATGCATCAAAAGTGGATTACATTTTCTGTAAAAATATCCAGGACTAGCTCAGCAATAAGCAAAACTGTGTGATGCTAAAAGGTCTCACACTTGGCAGCAAAAGCCAAGAACAGCATGTGCAGATGTGTACTTTTGTCCTTATTAGGACTAATCCATGCAGCACATAAGTAAAACAGCTCCGAAATAGATGGGAGGGATGGTGAAGGGTAAACAGCCGAACTTATCTGAATACTAAAAGTGGAAATATGAGAAATGCAAATAACAAGACTCTATGAACAAGCGCCCTGAAGCAAAGAATACCCTGGAATAGCATATTAGTGAAAGGGTTAATTCTGATGTAAGACTACAACTCTGCATACAGCAACAGCAGGACATGAGATTCTCCAGGCATGCATTTGGAGTGGTTCCATTTTTAGTGAGCTGCAGGACATCAAAAAGTCTGACAATGCAGCCAAACAAAGGTAAGATTAGCAGCCACAAATAGATCCCACCTTTGTTTGGATTCTTCACTGTGGCACATTTGTAGTTCAGCGCTGAAGCACAGAATGAGACAGCCTTATAGTGTGTGCAGTTCTCTGAAGCGTGAGCACTCATACTAGAAAGAAGAAAAATTAAAATAAATATGTTCATACAAAACTGCCTAAGTGCTTTGGGGAGAATGAAATAAAACGTGGGAGAATCACAGAGGGAGATGAGGGCTGTTAAGAATTTTGCTGCATGAATTAAAAAGTTGAACATTAGAAAACTACACAAATAATAGAAAATAATGTAAGCAGTATAAAGTAATCCTCATTTATACAAATATCATTTATTAATGTTAGTCAGCTGCTAATGATCCCAATCTGTTTCTTTAGTGCATTGATGCAGCCCTTAAAGTAAGTCATTACCTTTAGAATCCTTTGTACCTAAACAGATCTTGTATGCATATCACCTCTACTACAGCACAGGCAGAGATCTAGGCACCTTCTGCTTTGCTGTACATGGTTTGATTCTCTGTAGGGTGAGTTTCTCTTTGTCTTCTGTCATTGTCTCACTACCTAAGATATTTTGATCACGATAGTACAATATATCTCTCCAGAGAATTTAGGTAACTAACTGAAACCTGTAAGTTTATCCTCAGCTGTAAAAGGACTAACCATACCTGTTCCTTGTACTGACAGTTCTAAATCATTCTTAACAACAGGTTTACTAAGTGCTTTATTACTGAGGTACCAGATGTTGCTGTAACTATATCCTTTTTATAGGTAACTATAAAGAAAAGGAAAAAAATGCAATTTTTACAAAAACATTTTAATATACCATATCTGTGCCAACTTAAGTTTGACTCTAGCACCATGTGCCTTATAATATTTCTGAGAGGGTGCTTTATAACAATGACACTGATCCAGTTTTCTAATAACAACTTTTACATGTTCTCCATTATCTGGTTTGCAATATAATGTCAAGAGTAAGACACTTCAGTTGAGGCAGCCCACAACAAAATTTGCGACTGCTTTAATCTTATTACCTAGAAGGCTGGGGGAAGGGGAACTGCTCTATTACCACAGTAATTTATATCCTAATAGCATGGTGTGCCCTAGAAAATCAGATGTTCTAGAAATCTGCAGCATAATTTGTGTTCTACTGCCTACCCATTATTGTGATACTGTACTCATCACACATACCTCTCAACCGTCCAGATGTTCACAGAATGCCCAGGTTTTTGCCTCATATTTTTGGTCTGTTCCTCATAAAATCTGTGGTCTTCTGACAAATCACTGAGGATTGAAGGCACTAACTAATGCTAAATAATAACAGACATTTGAGTTTCAGACTTCATATCCTTCAGAAAATTTGTAATGATGCAAAACCTGTTATTCTAGCAACTTTCTAAGTTTATAGGACCAATATTTAAAATCTGTCCATATTTTTGGGTCTTTGTCCCCCCATTATTTCTGTCTTTGTCCAGATTTCTTGCACTAAGAGGTTGAGAGGTATGCTCATCAGAGAACTTACAGGGCTTGTACACTACTTTAGTGCTAAACTTCACTACTAAAATATGTTTTGTGTATGAACAACTCAGAGGCATGCAGAACAAGGATATGTTGGTGCATTTATTATGAACATGGGTGCAAAACCAGGGGTTAATTTGCGGTTTCCCATCCATTCATCCAAATGATATTTGTACAGTGTAAGACAACAACTTAGCTTTATAAGGAGTGGAAAATGGTTCCATGGAAGAGGTATTATCTATGATACATACCTATTACTCTAACATGTTCTATTTATGTTGCAAAAGAGACTTAAATCCCTTGAGCAGGTGTTTATGCTACCATTGCAGTTGTGAATGTGTCATATGTCTAACAGGATAGTGTCTGTTGAAGTTCTATATGCAAGGCAGAAGTCACATTTTAGTAGTCTGTGTGATACTGAGAAGTGGGACAAGGCTTTGAGACAGTCTACATAGTTTTTGTGATTTAGGCCCTTGATTGTTTTTTTTTAGTGAGACAGCACTGTGGTCACTCCATCTGTGCAAAATTTTGAAATGAGGCATTATATTCAATGATCGGTCTGATGACAGTAGAGCACAGTGGAATGATTACATTTCTGGACCCGGATGCCATATCCATACAGGTAAGGTGCACAAAGAAAAAGGGCTTCCATACAATAATGGATACATGGTGATCAAAGGACAGTTCATTGCGGACATAGATTCCCATAAATCTAAATATGGGATCTACATTCAGCATTACACATCCAGGCCACATACAAAAAGTGGCATCATAGTGCACATCACTGAATCCCATTTTGTCAAGATAAAATAATATGGCACCAGTCCAAGAATATAAGCTATAAAACATTTTCTGTGGGGTCGGGGAAGCCTCCACACCTCCCCTGCACAGGACTTTACCCTTCCATCTCTGGAAGGTCCATTAGTTCCCCTATAATGCCCACCATGGAGGGCATTACTGTGTTAAAAATGTGCTGTTAAATTGCCTTGTGTTTATTTTATGACTGTATACATATGTTTTATCTTTTTGATATAAAATAGTTCATATGCCTAATGTTTTATAGTTGCTGTTGTGTATGTAACTGTCATCGTTGTTGTTGGAGGATGCATTTACATCCAAATATCCATATGTATATATGTATACATATATACATTATCTAAGCATTTAACATCTACACACACAATGATTTAGTTATACATGCATGCCAGATGCAGAGGAAGAGTCTCTCTCATATACAGAAATTCAGAGGC
Source organism: Protopterus annectens (assembly GCF_019279795.1). Taxonomy (NCBI): domain Eukaryota; kingdom Metazoa; phylum Chordata; order Ceratodontiformes; family Protopteridae; genus Protopterus; species Protopterus annectens. The sequence goes on from NC_056729.1 coordinate 1,953,141,318, forward strand.
ACATCCACATATCCATATGCAAAACCACAGAGAGACGCATACAAACACACACACACACTCATACACACACACACACACACACACACACACACACACACACACACACACACACACACACACACACACACACACACACACACACACACCCACACACAAACACACACACACACACACACATATGCATGCACAAACAGATAGATAGATAGATATTTAGACAGATAGAAAGATACAGAAACACACACACATAAATGCCTAGCAATTACAACCAGTGTATTGACTGTCTCCACCTCAGAATTCTAACTGTGATCAAATATAAATATAGTGCAGTTTCCTTGATTTTGCAGAAAGTCCATGATTTTGCCTCATATATTTGTTCTGTCCCTTGAAAATGTTTGATTTTTTTAGTAAATCTCTGAGGACTATAGTCAGTCAATAAATTCAGCCATTATAGTTTCATACTTTATTGCTGAGAAAAACAAGCTGCTTCAAAACTTCTTGCTCTATTAACTTGTTAGTGAGTTGGGATAATATTTAAAAATGTCCCTCCTTTTGGGTCTTTTGACTCCCCGTTATTGTTGTTTTGTCCAAAATTCTGGAGCAAAAGAAGTTGACAAGTGCATGTGTACTCTCTCTCTTTCTCACACTACACACACACACACACACACACACACACACACACACACACACACACACACACACACACACACACACACACACACACACACTCACAAAACTTAATTAGGTTTGTTTTATTTTCTCAAACTTGGTAACTGTTGCTTTTTAAGCAGTCTTTGTGCATTAACACCTTGTAGGAGAAGGTATGTGCTGCACTAGGATATTATCTGTGAAATCCACACATTTTCTAATGTCTGATGTCTGCCTTCCAAAACTTATTTGTAATATCTTTTTTCCTCAGACTGTCATGGCTCCCATAAGAAAACTGGGTTTTGCTTTAACAAATTTGAATTACTCCTACCAACCATCAGATTTAATTATTACAAAGTATTGTAAATTGCTATAGTCTACATCCCTCCAAATCATATCACAACAAATCTAGACTCTATAGAAAATATTCTGTTCTGGATAACAAGTATCGAACAAGAATTCATAATTTTAGGAAATGTCAGCATTGACTGGACAAAGATATAATTGGCCTTACACAACTGATATCTGAATCAATTAGCATTAACAGTGCTACATGGAGGAGGAGAATTCTAGACTGGATTCTGACTTCTAATTAAATGACTATGCATACTGCTATTACTTTCCATGACTCATTTCATGGCCATCACCCCTTAGATAATATGGGAACAACATAGAATACAAAAACAATCATTATTACCTGATCAAGATTTAAGAAACTTTTAAGGAGACTACTTTTAACTCATTACTCCAACTATATGATTAGATTCTACTATTATACCACCCCACTGACAAAATGGTCAGTTTTTTTTAATTCACTTTTCTAGGCATTTTGAAAGTTGTAGCATCTTACTTAAAAAGAAAATTAAAAACCACACCAGCCCCATGCTTAACCACAGAAATAAAATATATGAAATCACTGAGACAAATCCTGAAAAACCTGGAAAAAATGTAATACTCTGCCTACATATCAAAAGTATAGGACAGTTAAAATAAAGAACACATTACGAAATGAAAAGAAAAATATTATCTTAATCTACAATCCTATAAAACTAAAGAAAATGTAAATAAATGTATTTCATTAATAAGTTAATAAACCATGCAAAATGCAATTCAAAACGTGTAATTTAAAGAATCAAATTACAATATTGTCTAAAATTAATATACATTTTATTCAAGTTACTACCTCACTAATAAACTCCATGAATATACCAGCTACAATCTTCAGTACTGACTCAAACCGTAATATTTCTACCCTACATCCCAACTTTGAAATAAACCATAGTAACTTTAACATCCTGTCTACATTGACATAATTAGACGATGACAAATTAAACTAAAACCAACTACCCTGACAACAGTCCACCTGAATATCTTTGAATGGCAACTAGCACCATAGCTTATTCTATTTTTATATTGATAAATAGGTCTATAAATGAGCAATATATATAAACAATGTGGAAATAAATGTATATAATCCCTTTCCATAAAGGAAGACAGGACTACATTATCTTTAATTTTAAACCATTGCCAATATCATCATCCATTTCCAAAATTCTTAAAAAATGCATTAATAAATGACTCCTGGGCCATTTAATAAAATAATAAACTACTGTCACCAACATAGCATTTTTTTATCCTTAACATAGCACAGACTTTGCTCTTCTAGCCTTTTCAAATGCAATAAAAACTAGTTTAACCCAGAATGTCTTTTTGACCTTGATTTTGTTAAACTTGTCAAAAGCACTCAACACCATACAGTATGTCACTACTTAGCAGGATTTCTCACCTAGACCTGAGCAGCTTAGCACTAAACTGTTTCAGAAGCTGCCTCTTTCAGAAATGACAATCTGTTAAGTGGAAAGACACCAACACTACATGTACTCCCATTGCTGTAGGAGTACCTCAAGAATCCATCTTTGGTCCTTTACTGTTCAATATTTTCATCAACAGCATGAACAAAAATGGTACAAAGTGGAACCATTGCACAATATGCAGACAACTCCACACTGAAATGGTCAGATAACATTCTCTCCTAACTCCAAAGACTAACTTACTTCTCCTTTAAACTCTTTAACAAATTTGAAAAATGACTCATAAAATCAGAACTAATAATAAATGTGAAAAAGTAATGTTCTTTACCAATAAAATAAACTGCAAAAAAACACACCTGAAATTATCATAATATCAGCTAATAAAACAACTCTTGAGCAAGTGCATCAAACATCAGAAATAACAGTCTAAACTTCAGCCAATATATTAACTATGTGGCAGCTAAAACTAAACAAAACTTTGTAATGCTACACAAAGTCAAATTGTAGTTTACACCACAAGCTCAGCTACAGATATATCAAACTCTGTTACTTCCAACTCTCTTATATACATCCCTCATTTTAATTAATGTCTACAAAATGCTCCAAAATAAACTAGGCAATAAAAATTTCTAAATTTGCCACCAGTCTCTTACCAAATAAATCACAACACTGCACTTCAGCAAGTGCAATGATTAGAATTCCAGCATATCTTTATCCTGCAACAGCTTAATACTTCTTACAGCATCCTAAACAAACCAAACAAATGTCCAGCAATCGTGTAACTTATTATTAGATGCAGCCCACCCAGACAATGCAGATCTCAAGACCTAAACGAAATGCTCGCTATTAAATCAAATAAGTTTGAAGACGTTCATACAGCTAAGACATGGAACTCACAGCTGAATGCTGAATCGACTCCAAGAACTCTTCCTATAATAAAAATAAAACAATACTTAAGCGTTGCACAGATCTGCTCCTGCAGCATTTAGAAGGGGTTAACACATGTAACTAACTTTGGACACACACTCTTTCATCTATTCTTTCCTTTCTTAATTACTTAGTGTCACTTCTTTTCCTACTTACTCTCTAACTTTATTTTCTGTAACCAAACTCCTGTTTCTCCTCAAAATATATCCTCTGTTTACTTACCATTACTAGTCTAAATTATTCCTTAAGTAGTGTTTTTATCTTCTTCATACTTTGGATAAATTGTATATAACTAGAATGTACTAATTCGATGTCTGCATTTCCTACAGTTATGTATGCTAGTACTCGACTGCATGCTTATTCTGTTTATCGTAGCAATTATTTTTTGTTCCTGCAATCATGTATGGTACTGTTTAACTGCAAACTTTTGTATGTTGGAGCTTTTCTCTCCAGTACTCCGTTAAAAGGGAACTATCAGCTCAATCAGGCTATCCTGTAAATTAAGAGCCCAGTTCTGAAGTGTTTTATTACACTTGCATGACTTATCTTTTGCACCACTGTTTGTAGTGCATAAAGAGTCAGTTAAGATCTTCATTCTAACAGCAAATGGTTTCATTTGATTGTTGAAAGGAAAAAGTAAATAAAAACTTTGCAAAAATCATTTTCCCACACTTACAGCACTGAAGATTTATGGTGATCTTTAACCTCAGTGACCTCATCTCAGAGAAAACATGGGATGTGTCTATACAATTTAAGGGACACATGCTGTGTATGCAGAGACATGAGTACATTGAAGTCTGTAGACCCATGCCTAACATGAATTCACTCAGGGTAAAGCACTAAACTCATTTGGGCTGTACTCTCAATAAAAAGTTTTTAAAGCCTTTTACTGAAAAAACTCGGGGAAAATGTGTCACGGCACTTAACTCAACAGAAGCCACATTGCAGTACTTCACTATGACAAAAGACTAGCTTTCTTCAGTGGAAAAGCAAACCTCTACCACTTCTTAGCAATTTCCTTTATCTTGTCCAAAGTTCTTCTACAGCCCTCATGTATTACTTTATTTCCTCCAAAAGTAATACTTAAAATGCATTTATCAGGAAACTGTATCTCTACATTATGCTACTCCTGTCTCTTCTTTCTATCAACCCCTAGACCAAAAATCATATAAAACCAGATGTAGAGGGAGAACGAGAGAGAGAGAGAGAAATTATAAAGCCTCTTCTTTATCCCTTTTTGAAAAAAAAAGCACTACCTCCATAGAGAATTATGGCTGGGAGGAAGGCACCTCTCCCCCCTGCCCTACTATTCAATTTTTCCTTTATCCACCAAGTTTATTTATAGGACAAAGAAAAAAGAGCTTAAAGACAATCCTGCTAAACACTTATTCTCATTCTGCAAAATTCAGTGCTGAGGATTAAGGCTATAAGGTAATAATAAGTTTCCGCCTTCCTGCAGTAACGGGTTTCATTCTCTTAGTCTCCGCTTGCTTGCTGCGTGACTTTGAGCAACTCACTTAGCAAGACAGTACTAGCAGACAACCACTGAAAATGGGCTTAAACCAAGTTTGACAATGCAGTTAGCAAGGTAAATAATTAAATATGAATTAAAGAAATACATGTAAAACTGTTAACTACAAGGGTTATAACTGAAAAAGTTCCATACTCCCCTTATCCATGCAAAAAAACATGCAATTAAATCTTACAGTTCTAAAGACTCTAAAGCATTTGTGGTTCAAATAGTCAAATGCCTTGGTAGCATCTGTAATAAGGAATAATTTTCAGCTCCCAGATCAGATTCTCCTTATATACTCAAACTCCACAAAATATTCTTATAGCCTTTTTTGTACCTAAATTTCTATACACCTAATTTTATACAGTTACAAAAATCGTATATATCTTAACTGCAACACCTTAGTCAGCAATTTATAATCTCTATTCCAAAAATGTCCACAGCAAAAAACAAACCACAAAAAGCACACAAACACTGCAGAGTCCACTGAGCTTTCCAACAGCGTTAAGGTCACGTAAATTTATAATATCTACTCAATAACAACATACAATGTCATTTCTTAATATCTTTCCTACCTCCCTTCTACAAAATATAATGAACTATCATGTATTTCTTTTATTGCCCTGTCTACCCCATTCTTTAAACTACTGACTTAGAACACTTACTAACGAGTTTTATCTTTTCATCCTGCAGAGCATCATCTCCATCTGCCAGGCATGCGAAGCATTACTTCTGTGTACTACATATACACTGCACCACATTTAACTATGAGTCAGGCAAAGATCTGTTAAAAGGACTTGCACTGTGGTGCAGAGATGTAATGTCCCAGCTGAACGCCGGCCAACAGCATATGAAAAGTGGCCAGGGGTTTGAAGGAGCTCACTGGGAGGGGATGGACTGAGTGGCAAATGTATAGTCATCTATCCTGGGGTAGGATTTTCACAACTCCTGCTGCTTGAGCAGCACTTGACAGACAGTATCAAGCTAAAGGGTAAGCCAATGAGTGTGTGCACACTAGTCAGGGATGAGGGCGAATAACGCTCACTGTCATTGTCTAGTTCATTATTATAGGCTACATGACACCTGGTGGCTGACCCAGGCAGGAGTCAAATAAAACTGACCTTTGAGGGATTTAAAGGGAAAGGAACACTGTGCTAAAGCACCTTTTAAGCAGCATAGAATTCACTGGGTGCACTAGTGTAACAAGTAATTAATTTAGACTATTTACAGTGGAGGCTAATGAGAGACTAAAATCATGTTTTGGACTCCTGTGCTACACCTTGACCACTACCTGCTCATCTCTCATATTATATAGTGTGAGCGGAAATGGACAGCAGCAACTGGAGGTGGAGTGGAGCAGATGTCAATAGCATCAAATATATTGCTCACACCAGACTTTTCTAAGGCCTTGTTGTCTAGCATGCTGGCCGCGCTCTTTGTAGGATGGCCTCTGAAGAGGCTCTTACTCAGGGTCCTAGAACAATCAAGCCTTTTTGGCTTCCCAGCACACCCAGTTCAGTGATCACTCCAAGCCCTGGTTTCCACCAGGGCTTGATGAATAATCTGTCCACATCAGCACTGTCTGTCCCCACCAAGCTATACAAGTCCACCCTTCCTGCATACTTCATCATATACTTGAAACATCATGTCATTTACGTTTACTATACTGTTTTTAGTAAAAATGTGCCTTTGTCAGTGATACACGTGTACGTGAGATACTTGGCCATAAGAATATATGGAAGGTTAAAACTGCTACCATGGGCTGTCACCATTATCTGCCACACCCAAATAAGTGTCACACTCTATGAGTGTAAATCACACGGACTTCTGTCACCCCCATCTTCTTTTGCCTTTGACCTTTCCCAGTGTCATTATCTTTTCTGATAAATCCTGTCTTCACATCATGAGACCAAACTGTTTGAGTTTTAATTTAACTATCAGACTCTCCAACTAAATAGGCTAAGTGTAAATATTTACTGATTTGATTTTCTTGCAGTCCATGGATTCCTCCAAAGTATTCACCAACTCCACAGTCCAAAGGCATTAGTTACAATCCATCTCTCACAGTCGTATGTTATTACTGGGAAAATCATAGCTTAGATTATATGGACCTTTGTTGATAATGTGATATCTTCACTCATCATATCCAGATTTGCCATAGCTCACTCACAGGAAAGAAATGTTTTAATTTCATGGCTGCTGTCACCATATGCAGTGATCTTTGAACCAAGTAAAATAAAATATTTTACTGCCTTCATTTCTTTCCATCCATTTGCAAAGAACTGATAGTGCAAGATGACATGATTTTAACTTTTTTGATACTGAGCTGCAAGCCAACGTTTGCACGTCACTGTAGCATGCACTTTGTAAGGATGTGGCTATAGCCCATTTTCAGTCAGTAGGTCACCCATGTATTTCAAGGGTAATGTTAACAACATCTTTCAGTTATTTAGCCTTGCTTGCCATGGCACACTAAAAGACCACCAGTAGTGACAAGATCCCAAAAGGTAGTCTAAAACATTCAGTATCTAGTCCACGGGTGTATTGAGTAAAGATACATTAGAGCTTGGATAATCCAGTTTAATTTGCCAAAATCCCTTAAATGTACTTGGTTGCAGCTTGTATCATCCAGTTTAATTTCCCATAATCCATTGTACACATCCAGTTCTGAAAATCATCTGACATTAGCTATATCACTGACCACTTCTTCAGCAGCTATAAATGATAGTGGTCCCTTTTTGATTTAGCTGTTGAGGTGTTGTGGATCAGTACAAGTTTTTGCCCTTTCTGTATATACTCACCATACTATTTTCCCATTCTGTAGGCGTTCTTTCTTCTAAGTATTGCTTCTAGTAATTCCATATATGATAGTTCCTAGTCATTGTTCTCCTTAAGTTTAGTAGGCATTCTACATAGGCCTTGGATTGCTGGTAATGGCTTCTGCTGTTATACTGATATGATATTCTGACTGTAAACATTCTAGAACTTCAAATAAATCAGCAAAGTTCTACAGAAAAGCATTGCCATTCTTTTCCTTTGCCTAAACATTCTCTGTTTTATGCCTTTGTACCTGAAATATTAATGATTGCAGCACACTGTTTTTTCTGCTTGTTTTACCTACATTGAATAAACGAACTGCACAGTTCTTGAAAAACACAGACTTTTGTATGAGCTCTGTACATTATGCATGGTATTAGACTATCATTGCACTGCTTTTGCTTTATACTGCTCAAATGTCTAATTTGACTGCCAGTTCTAATGTTTTGCTTTTTGTCTTAACACATTCTCACAGCATTATATCACAGATAGTTTCTGCAACTCTCTGGTAGCCTTGCCCTGAAAATATTGGCCACACACTGTATTTTTGTCACTATAACATACAAAACAGACATAATGTTTCACCTGGACAGCATGAACTATTTTAATCATGCCCAAAGTCACAAATACATCTTTGTGAAATATATTTAATTTTGTTAACTTTGTTTTGGTATGCATAGCTTAATCAGATCTGTCTCAGTGGCTTCAGCTTGTGTCCATAATAAGGCAGTAGAATACCTGCAAATTTACTCAGTTTGCTGTTTAAACACATTGTAATGGTAGACTCAGACATTGTATCATAGTCTACACCAGTGCCTAAGTTAAATGCATCCACCTTGCCTTTAACCATAACGTCACTGACCAAATGCTTTACTACCACTTAGTCTGTAGCTATGTCCATTTCCTAATTTATTACTTTTACATTTAGCTTGCACACTGTTGTGCTTCAGGTATACTCAAACATTTTGGGGTTTGACTGCACATTTGATTCTGTGACATTATTAATTTTCCTTTGTATATTTTTTATGTTTTAAATACACTCAGTTGAAATGGTTATTACACCTGCATAATCTACATTTTTTATGTTTAGCCTCACATTGCTCTTTATCACTCATAGTGTTTACAGAGGGTATTGCTTCTGTCTGCTCATTTGTTGCCATGTACATTCTTGGATGCCATGTGAGCTCTTACATTTTTGCTTATATTTTTATCATTTTTAGAGTGTCTAGGCTTTGCATTTTGCTTTATTTCCATAGGCGGTCTTAAGCTTGCATGCTTCCAACTCCTCAGCTGTAATTTTGAACTGCAAATGTGACAGTTCACCTGCACAACATACATATGTGGCTTTTGTCAATGTTAACTCAATTTTCCTTAATAGTCTTCCCCTTAAGTAATCATATTTGAGTTAACTGTCTACTCTTTCTCTTATTATAAAATCACAGAGTTCCCCAAATTTACAGTCTTTCATTCTGTTTTAAGATCAATAATTTATTGGACCCTTTGATTCCTTATCAAAAATAAATGTCAGTAACCTCTAGCAGTTAATTATATTTTCCTTTATTCTTCTCCATTATTATGTTGGACACCTTCAGATCTGAGACCTCATCTTCTGGTGTCATTTCAACATGTCTCATTTGCTTTTGTCCACTGGATTTTTTTGGTAAATGATACTACAGTATATTGCCTTTTAAAGAAAACAGGAAAGTCCTGCAGACCTTATAGAAATGTGCACAATGTTATTCCATATGAATAGTTAGTGGGAGTGAAGAACAGATCTAAGTAATTAGATCTAGTACACAGAGTGCCTGAAGAGCTACGGACTGACATTTGTGATATTGTCCAGGAGTTTGTCACAACAATACTCCAAATAGAAACATAAGGAAAGCCAAATGGCTGTATGTGGAGGCTTTAGAAGTGGCTGAAGGAAGTCAGAGAGCAAAAGGGCAATGGAAATAGGGAATATATGTCAAACTGAATGCAGAAGTCCTGACAACGGCAATGAAAGATAGAGGCATATTTAAATGAGCAGTGCAAAGAATGGAAGAAGACAACAGAATGGAAAAGACAAGAGATTGATAAGATTAAGAGATGCTTTCATGTAAACCATTGACATGATAAAACACAAATAATGTAGAAAATATTAGGAAGAGGTGTTGAGGTGACAGGAATATACAGAAGAAGGAACATAGTATTATTAATACATACAATGGCATGTTTTCTAATTTAGAGCTAGATATACTGGAGAGTGAAATTAAATGGGTCCAAGAAAGCCTTACTATTTTTTTAAATTCTTGCAAAATTATGCTGTGACAAAGTTACTCAATATTTGCCAGGAAATTTGAAAAACACATCAGTGGTAATTGGACTGGAAAAGGCGAGTTTGTATTATATTTCATTCCCAAAAGGTCAGCGCTAAAGAGTGCTCTTTTTTACTGAACAACTGCAACTGTTTCATTACTACTACGTAATGCTTATTAAGATCCTGCAAGCTAAACTCCAGCAACATATAGACTAAGGACTGACAGATGAACAAACTGGTTTTAGAAGGGGCAGAGGCACCAGAGATCAAATTGCCAACATCTGCTAGATAATGGAGAAAGCAAGGGAGTTCCGTAAAAACATTTACTTCTGCTGCATTGACTAGTCTAGATCCTTTGATTGTCCGAACCTTCACAATCTGTAACGCAATCTTAGAGAAATGGGGATAATAGGTGACATTATTTTTCTTCCTCTTCCTCTGTATGCTGACCAAGAAGTAACAGAACCAAAAATGGAATAACTAATAGGCTCAAGACTGGCAAAGGCTATGTATTGTCACCCTGCTTATTATATCCTTCAGAATGTTGAGTTACATTAATCAGATGATAGAACGAAAATTGCAATGAGAAATATTAACAACCTTAGATATTCGGATGATATTTCTAATGGCTGCAAATGAAGCGGTTTTTGATGAAGGTGAAGGAAGAAAGTGCAAACTCCGGTCCGCTAATGATTGGTAGTGGATTTTTACGTACCGGGTTACCAGCCCTGACGCACAACCTTCAATGAAGGCACGCCCCATTCACGTATGCCTCCACACAGAAGACGCTCTAGCTGAGAATCAAACGGGACAACGTCTTGCTATGAGGCGACAACGCTACCACAGCTTACTGAAATATTAACACAAATAATCAAAATATTATATCTTTCATAACATAATAGATACACAAACTTATATCTCTGCAGCTAAACAAGATAGATGCCAGATATTAGCAGCAGCTTTGCAATGATCTCAGCTTTCTGTCGGTAGTTTATAAAATTAGTAGTGTAATATGTGGTGCTTGGTAATTATGATAACCATAATATTTTCTAATAATGAACAAATTATAATATATTCACTTCAGTTTAACTTAAATACTGGAGGCGAATACAACTTCATTGTTTTCTCCCAAGTCTTTGGCAGTGACAAATCATGCGCAACAAACTCACAATATAACTTACACATGAAAATATAAAAATATGCAAATTTTCATAACTATTGCTAAAGTCAAATACCATCTTTCTTTACCTGTGACTAAAGTCACATATCCTGTGCAGCTTTCTTTTACACATTCTCAAACATACCCTGGTGCCAATTCTGATATTTTCATTCAGCTAGTCAATTATCAATGCTAATATTAAAATATGTCATATTTTGTATATTACTGTACCAGAGTTTTCTGTATCTTTACCTTCACTGTCATGTCAGGCAGCATTTTTCAGTACATATTTCTAAAGGGTAAGCAAAACTATAATTATATTCTATAATAAAGCCATGGTAGAATACCAATACAGTTTTAGTCAACAATCACCAGTACTACTCAAACTGGTAAAAAACACAACTTCATCCTTTCACAGATGAAACAAACAATCACATATCACCCAGATTTAATTCATACTACAGAAATGCTGCTAACTCCCTTAATAAACCCAGTTTACTCAACAAAGCAGCAAATAATGCAGATGGTGTTACTATTACCTGCTTACTTAACACAACTCTTACCATCATGATAAAAAAAACTTAAACTTACTCCTCTCACTGCAAACAGCCTTGCAGAATATCTCAAAACAGCTCCAGAAACCATTGGATGCCTAGCATATATATTTATAACCCACTCTGTCTAAGAAAATATAGTCCCAAAAGTCTGGAAATTAGCCTGCGTTATTACCTTACATAAAGGCAGTAAATCTCTTCTGCTAACAAACTACAGACCTATAGCCATAGCATTTCCTCAGTCTAAAGTACTTGGTACTTGGTAGAGTTGATCAGCTACCTAACAGAAAACAAATTACTTTTCAGAACATAACATGGGTTTAGGCCAGGTCAGAGCATAGCAACAGTATTACTAACATTCATATAATATGCTTATGAAAGATGGAATCAAGTTTAAATGGTTGCATCCCTACTTCTAGACTTATCCACATAATTTGATGCAGTTTCATATCCTGTACTATTATCTAGGCTCAAGTAACTGAGCCTCACAAATACTACAGTTAACTGTTTTAAAAGTTACCTTAGCCACCAAACATAGTCCCCCGGATTTAATAAAGCCTGTGCAGGAATAGCATTATTCCTACATGGAGTGAATGTGTCGGTGTCTGCATCTCTTTCTTGGCAGCTCACCTTGCATATTAATGAAGGTGCACTTCTGAGGGGAAGCCATGTACGTGGATACTGAATTAGTGCTAGGGGATGTGTTACAGTGCTTGTAGATCTGTAACATGCCCCCTGCACTCTCAAAGTGCTGTACAGCACTAAAACAATAAAGAAAGTGTCCTCAGACACTTATTTCAGAATATGAAGTGTAATGTCATGTAGGGGGTGTGTTACAATATCCGTAAAACACTCCCCTGAATTGTAAAAGTGTTGCACAGCACTAAAACAATAAAGAAAGTGTCCTCGGACACTTATTTAATATTTTGAAGCGTAATGTTTAATTTTAATTAATGGTTAATTTTTTTATTTATTTATTTTTCTTTAAAGTTTAACCATAGCTGAGTGGGTTTGCATGGAGCTTTGCTCAGCAGTGCTTAAACATATTGAGAAGCTATATAGAAATGTATAGCTAAAACCTTCACAGGCAAGATACCTGAGTGGTTAGAGTCATGGCTTTGTGTGCAGTAGGTGCATGATTTGCATACCCAAACAGACCATTCTGCTTCTACAAGGGAAAGCCTTTTTATAATAATTTGTATTTTAATTATGTATATAGTTATTGATATTTGTTAACCAGGGTAGTGTAGCAGCTCCAGAATCCCAGTGGTAGTAGGGATACAGGTGAAAAACTACCATTTAAACACAAGTATCTGATACAATACAGTCTCACACACCAAGGTAATAGGGGGAGGTCATGTAAAGTAAAATACATACATTTAATAATAATGTATCAATAATGAGTAATTAATATCTAATGTTTATTATTTTGTTAAATGAAAAAATGTGTTTGCTCTTAGCTCAGTTTTGCTAAGCACTGCTAAGCCAAGCTAAGAAATGCTTAAACAGGATCTGTCTGTGCAATAATTAGCAATGCTTAGCCGGTTTAAGCATTGCTAAGCAGTCCCCTTCTAAGCAGTCCTCAGCTCAGCTAAGCGGATTTGTACACCACTAAGCACTACACAGCATTTGCCACTTTAAGCACTCCTCAACTCAGCTTAAAGGGTTTGCGCACTGTTGAGCTGTGTTTAGCATTTTTAAAAATGGCTCAATGGCAGCAAAGGGTGGGAAAATGGCCTTATTTAAATTGCACAGGTGGGAATACAGGCAGAACCTGTTAGAGTTTGATCCATGCAGGAACTATGGCAGGTGCTGGAAAGTGAGCATGCTTTTGGCTGTAACGCTGGGGCATGTTGGAGTCCAGGGTCATGGCAGGACTCCTTGTTAAGAACCATGATGACAGACTGCTGCAGGGCCAGTACCAGGGCTCAGAATACAAGTCTGAAGCCTGGGACCATCTGGCACGTGCGCTCACCAACACCATTGGAATCTCCCACACTGGTGAGCAGGTCTGTCATCATTATGATGACCTAAAACAGAGGAAGGGGGCATTCGTGGCCCAATGGATCCAAGATGCTTGGGCCCAAAATGTCCCAGAAGTTTGTAAGTATATTACCTGGTAATTTATCAAATTGTAGTATGAATATCTGATACACAGGTATGCATAACGGTGTGTTTTCCCCCCGAAGCTGCAGAGGAGAAGGCTCATAACATAGAGGCCCACACTGGACGTCTGGCAAGGCTGTGCCAACAGTGTGGTGAGTACAGATCTATCTTGCAATATATAGTACAATAAATAAGAAAGTGTAATTGTCCACTGCCATTAAGTATAGTGTGTTCTCATTGTACTGAATAAATGTGTTGTTAGACCAACAATGATATAAGCGACTAATGTCAGGTACTGTGCAATACAGATGAAGGCAGCAAGCAGGCTACTATTGATGAAAGAAATCCAATACTGTAGTAATACTGTGTAGGAATGAATCTGGTAATAAAGTACACTGTGATTGCTACTGTGAAGGTAATAAATTACATTCATTCATCATCTACAAGATATGCGGTACAACTGAATTTAGAATGTTGAATATAATAAACCACTGGGTCATGTCACCCTCAGTAAAAGTATTTCCACAAACTGTTGTGTTTAATCTGGTCTGATGTTGTAGAACTACAATTGTACAGCTGCTACATAGCAAATATTGCTATGAGAGCATGAATTCAGTGAGGTATGACTGATAACCAGCTGTTATGCTAAACTGCAGATGTGGAGCTGTAAAACAAGATGCAATGAAATGTGATATATGTTCTGCTCTAAAATCTGAACCTTGAATAGTAATGTGTAATGTATCATAGTGTATTCCCTGCAGCATTGTCCTGTGTTAACCTTTGCATTTCAGCTATATGTATTCCTGAATGTAGGTACGCTGATGCATGCAAGTATGAGACTGTAATAGGCGGAGACTGCAAATATACGATGTGTAAATGTATATGGGTTGGGCATCCAACCCAGCACCCAGCTATGGTCTGTACAGATTATACATATTCACATCCACTAGGGGTTAAATGTGTGCACCTGCATTCAAAGTATTAAAACACAGTTCACTATCTATCTATCATGCATGAATCTCATGCATGTATGTTCAACTGTCACTACAGTCTTCTGTGACATTCAACTTATATTACAAGGTCAGACTTTGTAACCAAGTCAGTTTTGGGCACGCATCAGTCAAGCAGCAGACAGCAGTGCCCCAGTAGCTCAGTGTGATAAGAAATAGATATGTTGTTCATTTTTGCACACACAGACCACGGTTGAATCCAGGGACTGGTACTAAGATATGTTTATAGTTACACACAAGTAATCCGGACTATTTGGAGAAACAGTCAGGTAGTGTTAACAGATATTTTCTCCACAGGGCTTACAGGTAAAAAAAAAATGTATTAGCTGTATAAAGGGTATACTAATAAACTGTGTACAAATATTCCAATGTCCAACCCCATGCCTACAAATGACAACAGGATAGCAATATACACCATGCACTCTTCCGATACATGTCTCTCAAGTGTCACACTGTCACAGCTAGTGATCACAGTTACCAATAATCTTGGAGACAGATATAAATCCAGTAGAAGTATGTCAGTAGCACACTCACACAACATCAGCGCAGGGTACACCTTGTTAGTCATATATGTAACCGGACATGTACAAGTCCCCTCTAGTCATGTACCTAGAGTTGTCACAGCTTGCCCCATACCATTCCAGGTCAACAGCTTAGCAGGTATTTACATGCTATAGTAGCTATAGGCCTCAGGTAGATGTAAAGTGAGGGCAGACCTGTAGAGTATTGAGCAGTACTGTTATGAAAAATATAGCCTATACAGTTGGTAATGAACAGTTTTTCTCTGCCCCCACCCCTTATCTGCATCACTAATTATTATTCATATACTACGGGTATGTTCTTCTTAAAATCTAATGTTGGGACTTGTGTTGTATTACTGTTCATATATTTCAATGGTTGCATACTAACATACCTTGTTCAAATCTCACTGTTGGTGGCCTGTTGCTGTAATTGTTGCTGGCATGCTGTTACAATAATGACTGTTATTCCATTTATGCATGTGTTCCATTTGCTATGCAAGTTTTTCAGTTCTATTGTTCTGGGTTAATTGGAACACCCATGCATGCTGTTATAACTAATGTTGAAATATTTAATTCATGACTAACCAATACACTTTGACAAAACTCAACAGCATAGCACGTTTGGGTGGGCAGATCCCAGCAGATCTGCCTGTCCCAACTCATCTGGCCACGGCACTGGGTCCCAGCATGTCTGGGACCCAACCTGGAGCTGCCACCTCTGCTGGTGCTGCACCACCCTCTGGTGGAACTGTCTCAGGGGACGGGGCCCGTACCCCACCTGACCGCGGGTGCAGAGGGGACCCTGTCACCTGACACCAGTTTTGAGGTATGGTGCTCAGGGTCATCCAGCAGGATTTGGATGACCGCCTGTGCCAGACTGAGATCAGACAGGCGCACCTCAAGTGGCAGGTTGGCCCTGTCGTCCAGCCCCCAGGACAGCCACCTTTGGGGCCGTGAAGGGGCAGTGGTGACTGCCCATGGGTTTGGACCTCAGTTCCACTGTTTCCATCTGGGGGCACATGGTCCTCTGATTTCCAACCCCCTCCCTGTCCAAGGTGTTTACCCCCCATGTGTCATACACCGCCCCTATCTGCTGTTTTGTCTGTCTTATCTGTCTACAAAAGCAACCTCTCCTACCCAACTTACCTCCCCAAATGTACCTACTACCCTTCCCCCAACATCCCATGCTCACCTTAAAAAAGGGGGGCATCTGTCCCCCCAAAAAATCTCATCCCATACATAGCTCTCTATTTTGCTCCACATAGATTGACATTAATCAATTTTCCCATGAATTACTCAACAAATTTATGTCACACACACCCCTCCCTGTGGGGTGTGAGGCTCTAAATTCCAAATTGTCCACATCACGCACTGCTGTTGCTGCACAAGAAATGGAGAGCTATGGTCCTTTCCTACACCCATCCTGCACATCCCTAGCTGCCTTTCATAATGTTTTTCCCCCTGCTTGCCCCCATTTCACCACTTTCCTATCACCTCTTTTTTTCTTTTCCTTTTTTGTAAATAGCGGGGGGTTTAAGCAGGAGTAAGCACCGCTAAGTGAAGCTAGGGGAACCTAAGTGTCTCTTGGCATCACTTAGCATCACGTAAAACCATGCAAACCTGCTTAAAACTGCTTTATTCACTCTATCTCATTCAGCCACTGTTCTGCCCAGCAACAAAATAACCAGTGCTGACAAGTCTTGAACCCAGGACCCTGTGCACTAGAGTCAGAGCAATGCACCACTACACCAAATCAGCTGTGGTGAATTACTACTGCTTTTGTAAATATATCATGCAGTGCAGTCATGTAACATCAGGGGAAAAAAAGGCATCATTGCCAAGTCTCAAACCTAGGACCCCTGTGCACTAGAGTCAGAGCAATGCACCACTAAGCCAAACCTGCTCTGGTGAATTAGTACTGCTTTTGTAAATATATCATGCAGTGCAGTCATGTAACATTAGGAAAAAAAGACAAAGCTGCCAAGTATTGAACCCAGGACCTTCTGAACTACAGTCAGATCAACACACCACTACACTAAATCAGCTCTGGGGAATTATTCATGCTTTTGTAAATATATCATGCACTACAATGATGTAACTTTAGGGAAAAAAAGACACCACTGCCAAATACTGGACCCAGAACTGTTTGAACTACAGTCAGAGCAACATATCAATAAGCCAACTGACCTCTGAAGTATAACAACTGTTTTTTACAGACATATCCTGATTGCCAGTCACTTACTACTCCTATATATAATGGCTCAAATAACAGTGTATTTGGGCCTCTGATGCAGACACAGAACCAGTACACAAACAAATAAATGCTGCTGGATGTTCGGGAGGCTTACTATATCAGGTAGAGCTGACAACTGCACAGACTGTTGCTGAATATCCACAGTTGTGCCCCCTATTTATGGCAGGGTTGTCATAAAACTTACTCTGTGTGCTGACATACTGGTTAGGCAGTGCAGATTGAGGTTACAAAATCATGACAGACAGCTCAGTGTCACACATCATATCCATCAGAACACACATCTCCATGCTAATCCTGTGTTACACACTGTATGCATGCACATATGTCTTACAAATACACCTGCCATAATAATGACTCAGTAGGTCTATCTGTTACATTTCTAGCATCTGTCACATCTAGACACCCACAGTCCTGGCCCACAGCCCACTCTGTGGCATGACAGCTACATGCATGTTAATACAACATAGGAATAATTGAGCCCTGCAATGTCCAGAAAAACTGTTTGCTCCTACCACAGTCACTGCCACCCACAGTAACACATTAAAGGCCTGCAGGGTGGGACACATTTCACAATTATGAATATGTGTACTAAATGTTGCCTAACAGTCTCTGGGTTGCACTATTACATAACATATGCACCACAGCCACATGCCTCACCTGGACTGTTGTGGGTACCCTCAACCAGGCCATGCTGTGACACAACAGCTGACACTGTCCCCTCACTGACAGTAACAGCTTGCTCTCCTCCAGTGTCTTCACAATCCCTAGTCTAACTTCTGGCCAGAATGCAGCAGCTGCGGCCTGCTACACATGCAGCAGCATGTCCAGCTACCTGCTACAAACCTAACATTGCTCCCAAACACCTAGACCAGATCATCCACACGACACACTACATCAAGAGTTGGGGGGCTTGTTGAGGTTTTAAGGGACATGTGTTACAGTCTCCCCCTACAAACATACACAGCTGATAGACCAGCATCAACCGTAGCAGCATGTACAGTCAGATAGAATAGGATGTATGAGACTCACATCTGCCTGTCTCCTTATTCACGCCAACACACATTTACACAGTACACTGCCACAGAATCTGAAAGTATGTTAACAATGGCCAGACATAGCAGGCAAAACTGTGGACATAACACATCAATCCAAACAGTGGACAGTATTTCTACCTACCCTCTGTAATGCTGTAGCTCCCACACTTCAATAATGTCCTCCTCACAGGCCAGAAAAAGGGACAAGGCCTACATGAAGGCCTTAATTATAGCGTTGTGCTGCCATGCCATTGTATAATGGAAAGGTAACCCAGCTGTTCTGGATGCAATTAGCAAGTGGGAGCCACTGACTGGTGCACAGGCCATCACCTGTTCATGAGCATTACATACAAAAGGCAAGCTGCTGCCTATGGTAAACAGGTCTGACACTTTCTTCATGAAGAAAGACTGCACACTACAAGTGGATTTCTTCTCACAAAGAAGTACAACGCTATACCAGGTATGTCATACAGTTAAGCATGTAATGGAATGCAGATGGGGGAATGCAGTCATGGGAAATAGGAATTTAAACAGTACTTCTGAGCAACACTTCCTGGACTGACATGTTGCTGTTAGTCTGCTGTCCAGCACCTATGGCCATCCCTGATGGCTCTGTCTGCAGTGACATAGAACACAGCTCTGGCCCCTGAGTTACCCCAGCAATTGTCAGCTCACAAATGCTTACTACTAGATTGTCTGTTGTACAATACTGACTGTGACACAACCAGCCCAGCTATCTGGAATTTTGTAAATAATCATATGTAATTTGTGAATATTAATATGTTTCATATGCTTGTCTTACAAATGTAAGAGCAGAAGTGTGTGTGTTGAACTGTATGTTGTGTACTGAGCTCATACCTCTCAACTGTCCAGATTTTTGCAGAATACCCACATTTTGCCTCATATTTTAGTCAGTTTTTCATACATTGCTGTTTTTTTCTGGCAAATCACTGGGAAATCATTAAGGACTGAAGTCACAAAATAATAGCACACATTTGAATGTCAGATGTCATATCCTTCAGAAAATTCATGTGAATGCAAAACCTGTTATTCTATCAACTTTGTAAGTTTGTAATAGCAATATTTAAAAATATTTAAAAAGTGTCACTATTTTGGGCCTTTGTCCTCCTTTATTTGTGCCTTTGTCCAGATGCCTTGCTCTAAGAGGTTGAGAGGTATGACTGAGCTTCAAGAATGTAACCACAGTGTGCCGTACTGGACAAGAATAGAAATGTATATAAACTGTTACATGTGCAAATGTATGTAGTAATACTAGAAGTTGGAAGCCTCGAATATACAGAGATATCTTGCAAAACTTCAAGAAAATAAGCTGCAGTTGTTTTACGAATGTGTTATCTCAGTTTCAGTGCAGCAAGCAGACATAAATGTCTACAGCTAGAGGTTTTTGTATTGTCTTGAAACATAAATAATTACTAGGTTGAAAATGTAAAAGTGTTTATTTGTGTTATGAATTCCAGTTCTAGACAGACATCTAAGAGGTATGTGCTTCTAATGCAGATATGTTACAATGTATATTAGTTGCTGTTAGCCTGGAAACTGAAGGCAGGTGGCAGAATGATGTCATCTGGGCTAACCCAGCAGTAATGCTGATTATTAATTTCAGAACTGTCTCCGAGAAAGACCTTTGCATTTTGTATTTGTCTTTGTATCTGACAACATCTACTCATCTGCATTTGCCTTGCTAATAGTAAGGTGCTAGAGAAAAGTAATTTTATTTAGATATATATAGGAATATAGTAAAAATAACTTTAGATGTTTTCTGTATTTATTTGAGACTGTTCTGCAATGTTGTCTTAAAATAGTTCCTGTGAGACTGAACTCTGTAGTTACTGTATTGATTGAGTATTGTGTTGTTCCTTTATTAGTTATTATTAAATATAATTAAACCTTGTAATTGTGGCTGGTCTGTTTAGAGATGAGTAAACTGTTAGAGTGCTTGCATATGTATTTGGTGACACTGTATAGCCCGCTCCAATAGCCTTGGTCTTGGCCACACTTACCATTTGGCTAATAGGCACATCACACAGTAGGATTCATCACTCTTTGGTAAGGGCCTTACAGTAGCTGATAAAGAGCTGGATTGTGGTAGTCAGAACTACCTTTTAGTCTGGGCAGAAGGGGGCATAGGTAGTAAACCTGTGCCAGCCTTTCCCAGGAGTGTGTGTGTGTGTGTGTGTGTGTGTGTGTGTGTGTGTGTGTGTGTGTGTGTGTGTGTGTGTGTGTTTGTTTTATAAATCAAATCTGAAAGTGTGTGTCTGAGCTACTTGGGCAGGGACACTAAGCCCTGGTCGGACAGAGAGGGTGATAGAGGTTTTGGCATGACTGCTCTGCTGAGATGTTAACCATATAGCTGTGCCAGTGGGGAATCTTACTGGAGATCTGGAGAGAGAGAGGGAGAAACCAGCCCCAGACTGACTGGGATCTCTGTGTGCTCTGAAGGGTAATTGTACTTTACTGTGTGTGTACTTGTCGTCCTCCCATTGTGTACATCTCTCACTGGTGCTAGTGGTGAGGATTGAGGGTCCTTGATTACTGGGCCAGTGCAGGGGCGTCACACTGACATTGCATACCGGTGTATGCAGGTTCCTATCATGAAATCGAACATTGAGAACACCGAATACCAGAAGGCCGAACTTGGTAGTTCGAAGGGTGAGAATGTCAAAGCCATGGAAAACTGAATTCTTTTCCAGGGAAAGAATTTGGTTGGCTGTTTCTGCGGCTTCGGCATTTTCGGACCGGGTCAAGGTAAGTGTACGAATGGGTAGTGACGGACTTTAGGTTTAGGGTGCGGGTCAGGTACGTGTGTGATAGTGATGGACTTTAGGGTTAGGGCACGGGTCAGGTAAGTGTGCAGTAGTGATGGACTTTAGGGTTATGGCTGGGTTAAGGATAGTGCATAGATAGCGGTGTAGGTTTTGAAGGTGTTTGGTGTGATTATGTTATGTGTGTGTTTTTCAGAACAACAAATTTTTTCCCTGGGAAAAAATTCACTGTTTTGAAGGTTTGATGTTGTCCAAATTCGATCTTCCAAGTTCGAACTTATGGTGTTCGACATTTTGGAAGTTTGATTTCGTCATATAGACCCATGTATACAGCTGGCATATCACATCATGTACTGTCATTGAGCCCCTCTCAGTATGCAAATGTCATACAGGATTATTTCACAGATTGTCCAGGTCTCCCTGACCATTCCTAACATACTCTGGCTAGGTCACTGTGTACTGTACACCTGTATCTGATTGCCTGACACCTATGGCTAGCATACTTGGTGAGCCCTTGCAGCAGGACAGCATGTTATAGGCACTAGTAGTAGGTGGATGCTGGCTCTGGCTCAGCAGCAGTGCATACATACTGAGCATGCAATGTAAGGGAATGGATACAGTACCAGATATTCATGTACCATTAGTGTTTCCCCAGGGGTTTGGCATGTCACAGACACATTCTCCAAACTCTGTGGACAACCATCACATATTGTCCCAACTGGTGTCCAGGAATACACATTTGTCTGGCAGGGGGTTCTACATCTATCAGGCACATGTACATATTCTGCAAACATCTGGGTACTGTAGATGTCAGACACCTATGTGGAAGTAACCTTACACCGGATATGCACTGCTCTCTGTTATTGTGTACCTCAGATGTTTCTGGAATGTCCACATGCACCTGTAGTACACTCACCTATTTGTCGGATGTAGGCTGGATGACATGGTACTGTAAAGTTGCACATAGGGGCCACCCAACAGTCGATGGCAGTGATGTGTGTGGACATATAACAACACAGTCTGTCACAGCATTCAGGCCATTTCTGATATTCCTGCTACCATATGAGGTTACTAGGCTATGGGCTCTGAGCAGCCATATGTCTAGGCCACATGTTAGCCCATGTGTATGCAAGGCAGCAGCTGATGTCCCCATCCAACAGGAACACAGGTGGTATCCCAAGGGTGTATGTGCTGTTAACCATTCAGTTGACAAGGTTATGCTTGCAAGGCTGTAAGTAGCTATCCTGCCTGATGTAAACAGGGTGCACATTCCACCGCAGGGTGATTGTGTGGGATACACATGTGAGCTGCCAACAAGGCCAGTCCAGGTCACTCACCAGGTTGAGGGTGTGTGTGTGTCTGTGTTAGCACAGTGGACCATGACTTGCACTCATGCAGCAGTCCCAGCACTGTGGAGTCTGTAATTGCCTTGCATGCCACAGTGAGGTCACTCCTGAGGAGTATGTATGAAAGCGGGTCTATATCATATGAGCGAATCGCACAAATTGCGAACGCTCATAATATCAAATGTACTTGTCTTCGAACTTCCTATTGTGGTTGGCTGCGCCCCCCACCCCCACACCCCCCGCTAAATATATATTCGAACTCCGAGATCGCACTACAGTGAGGAAAGGGAACATATCCCATTCTTCACTGTACCGCAATCTCAGAAAAAGCACTTTGAGGTCCGATACATTCGATATTATGAGCATTCACAATTTGTGCGATTTGCTCATATGATATGGATCCTATGAAACCAGGTTGAGGGTTGATCTTATAGCCTATAGGTGTACAGTAGATGTTTGATGGCCTGGTATTCCCTGGTGGGGAACCTCTGTGATGTCCCCAGCTGCTGTGTGTGCTGTGTGATGTTTTTGATGAACAGAGAATTATGCACATTAATGGCCCTCATTGGGGGGGAACATGAAAGATCAGGATCAGGGGGACAATCCATGTTGTAATGCCAGTATATTGCCGATACCCACACACACACATACTGTGCTAATAGATGCCGGGGTAATGATGTGGGTGTTAGCGGTAGATAGTGCTGGCAAAGTGGATGTGCAGGGTCTGTACATAATGGTGGTAAATGTATGCAGTCCTGTGATGTGTTCCCCTGTTCGTGTCTTTCAGGTGGGATGTACAGAAGACAGAACCCGCCATTCTCAGAAGCCAAGACAGCTGCAATCATCAACACCCTGAGACTCCATCACCGGGTACTGTTGGGAAGGAGCTGCCAAAACCTGCAAAAATGCACTGCCCTGTGGGCAGAACTGGTAGCAACAGTCAATAATGTGAGCCACCGGGACAGGAGCTACAAACAGGTCTGACATTGTCCCACAGACTTCATTCACAATGCATGATATAGAGCTGCAGCTGTGGCCAGGGACCATGCTGGCACAGGTGGAGAGCCTGCTACACAAGTACCACTGTCAGCCACAGAGGAGTTCCTGACAAACCTTGGTTCAGCCACCACCGCCCAGGAAACCATGACTACATATGTCATGGAGGTGGGTGGCATAGATTCCACAGCTGAGGAGCATCCAGATAAGGCCCCAATGGGCATCACGTTAATACTGTAGCATTCATAGTGCCAGCCATTGCATACCTGTATGCATATGTCAGGTCAATCTGCATTTTTGGGTGGGGTTTTGTAATGCACACATGTGCACACATAATTGTGAATGTCAGCAATTTGGGTAGTATCACAGCTTGTAGTGTACATGTTCATAAATGCACATATTATCCTGTACCAATGCCATGCATGTGTGTGTGTGTGTGTGTGTGTGTGTGTGTGTGTGTGTGTGTGTGTGTGTGTGTGTGTGTGTTGAGAATACCTCTCCCCCACAACTCCATAGGTCCCGCTGGTGTGGCTGGGGAATATCCACCTGAAGCCGGTGAGTATGGAACTGTCATGTTGTGGCTCATCTAAACCCTAGGCATGTTAAGGGCAGGCAGCTTTCCATGCACACAACTGTTACGCTTAGCCATATTGCAATATGTGCATGTTCACTTGTGGTGGGGACCACTGCAGTGCATCACATTGGTCATCACAGGAGCATATATGCAGGAGCTGTAAAATATTGGCCCATAGTTTTGTACAGGTGTAGCCACTGTGCTAAACAGGGGTACATTAGTTTTGTGTACACGGGTGCACTGTGTGTTAGGTGAAAGTCCATCACATACTCCCACTTGTCACGTATCTCACAGGTGTATAGTAGTAGCAACATTAATTGGACATAGCTGCACTGCATGTTGTTGAGGGCCTGTCCAGAGTGTTTCTGTTGTGGTCTGATTGTGGGTTGTGCATGGCATTAGTCAGAATGTGTGGTCTGTATAATGCCTTTGTGGGACCTCACGTGTGTGTGTGTGTGTGTGTGTGTGTGTGTGTGTGTGTGTGTGTGTGTGTGTGTGTGTGTGTGTGTGTGTGTGTGTATCAGCAAACATTATAGTGCAGGAAGTAATTCACTTATGTTGTCTTCCCCTCACAGGTGAACATGGGGGTTGGGTTCTCTCCCCCTCACAAACTGATGTCAGTGTCTCATCAGATTCTGATGATGATGTGGCCATAGTCAGGCACAGGTGGGATTGTTGGGGGCTGAATCTGTACCATTGGTTGACATCCCACTTCCACCCCCAATGTCCCCAGACATGGTCAGTATGCCCACACATACCCATTCCCCAGCAGCCACAGATATTGGACAGTCGGAGGGTGGTGGCATCGAACAGGGTAGTGTGGCAACTATGGCATCTGTGACTGTAGACACTAGCCATAGTCAGAGAGCTGGTGAGGTCCCACACAGGCAGTTTGACAAGGATGCTTGAAGGAGAACTGCTGCCCATCCAGCCCCTGTCAGAGGTGTCACAGCACGTCACCCGACACATGTTTCAGTCCATCATGGAGGCACAGGCACGTTGTTAGTGGTACAGCAGATGGACACTCAGGGTCATGGATGCAACACTTCCTGGCATGCATGACACTCTCCATAGTATTGGTGATATGCCCAAGAAACAAGGACCTCTGAAGCTGAAACACAAACAAACACCAATCACAACCAAAGTGTCACATAGTTCACAACACCAGTGTGCCACCCAGCAACAGCCCCTAAGGCAAGACAACGTACCTAATACTTTAGTCATAGGTGACTCTATAGTCTGGCACACCGATGTCCCACTCACCAGGTTGAACAAGGAGAAAATTACAGTCAGCTGCCTGTCGGGTGCCAGAATCCGCCACATAATGCATGCACTCAAATCACTCCACAACAAGTACTAATATGACTCTGTCATTGTCCATGTTGGAGTGAATGACTTGACACATACCTCCCTGGACTACATGAAAAGAGACATGGAAGAGCTCTTGGATCATGTGGCCCAGGCAGGTATGACCCTAGCCCTGAGTAGCATCCTGCTTTCACCCAGAATGATACCACAATATAAGGACAAAATGATTGACTTCAACAATTTGCTAAGCTTCTGGTGGCATTCAAAGGGGATCCAGTATCTGTCTGCCTGGGATGACATGATCGACAGACCACGATGCTTTGCCAGAGATGGTCTGCACCTGTCGCCCCGGGATTCAGGTTACTGGCTAAGGCTCTTGCCACCCCTACAGTGCCTTTTTTAGGCAAAATTCAAAGGACAAAACCACCACATTAACTGGTACAAGTATGCTAAATATGAAGGTAATGCTACTCAATGCTAGAAGTCTAAACCTCAAAATGCACTCTCTCAAGGAACTCCTAAAAATGGAGAACATCGATATCTGTGCAGTAACTGAGACCTGGTTCAAGGCTCCAGAGAGCACCCCTGCAATACCAGGCTACAACTCTTACCACACTTTTCAGCCACCAAACCAGGACCGAAACACTAAAGGTGGAGGAGTGTCAATATTCACCAAGGATATTCACACCACCAGGCTAGTTGCCCAACACAATGCGTCTGAAATTCTCCAGGTGCAACTAACACTAGGTAATACTGCAATCCAAACTGTAGCTTGCTACAGATCCCCCACCATACCACAAGATTCTCACTACAACTTTCTAAACATACTGGAAAATATTAAGAAAGAACCAAACACCCTAATACTGGGTGATTTTAACTACCCTGCCATTTACTGGGAAAACTACTCATGTACCAACACCTTTCCCAACGGTTCTTGGAATTCATAAATTCCAATGCCCTGGATCAACTAATCCATAGTCCCACCAGGGGCTCCAGTATCCTAGACCTGGTCATTATCAACATGGGAAATCGATGCTCCACACCTATGGTCACCCCCTCGTTAGTCAGGTCTGACCATAAGCTAATCACCCTTAACATCCACATCCCCCCCCCCACCCCCCAGTAAGGAAATCTCCATAAAAAATGTCTCCAAAGCCAACTTCATGCTACCCAAGTCAGAAGTGACAAATCTCATGACACCCATGCAGACGGGAACTGAAAGTTCAACTGCTGAATCCTACACTAAGGCATTGTACGAGCACATCCACTCATGCATGAATTGTGCCATCCCAAATAGAACCAAGATGCTCTCATCCAAAAAAAGGAAGCCAATCTGGTGGTCCCCTGCCATAAACAAACTTTACAACAAAAGGAAGAAACTGTTTCAGAAAAGAGGAACATCCCAGGATGCAAAAAACTCCCTTACCAGCCTCAGTAAGAAACTGAGATCCCTCATAAAATCCTCCAAAGCTAGTTACGAAAATAAAATTGCCAAAGATTCCAAAGACAACCACAAGGCATTCTATAACTATGTCAAGAATCTAAATGGCAATGCTCAGATCTGCTCTGAGCTAAAACAGAATGGCATTAAATATACTGATCCCAAGGATATTGCCAATATCCTGGCAGATCGATTCTGTGCCAACTTCACCCCCCTCTCATCCCCTAAATGGCCCATCTCAATACCGGAAGATTGCCAAATTCCGGTAATAAAGGCCACACAGGTAAAAAACACACTCTCCAAAGCTAAGAATACAGCATCCATGGGACCAGATGACATCCCGGGCTGTGTACTACATGAACTACAATATTAAGTGGCACCTCACCTAAGTGTCATGTTTAATCATAGCCTCACCTCAGGTTTCATACCCACTGAGTGGCACAGAGCTACAGTTATCCCACTCCACAAGGAAGGATCCACCTTGGATCCCGGAAACTACAGTCCCATCAGTCTGACGAGCCTTATCTGCAAGGCCATGGAACGTATTATCATGGAACTTAGAAACAAAGACATTAGCAACCTTCAGATACTGGACTCCACCCAGTTTGGGTTCGTGAAGGGCCGATCTTGTCTCCTGAACCTGATTGACTTCTTCAAATCAGTCTCCAGAGCCATGGACAAGGGTAAGGTGGTCCACACAGCTTATTTAGACCTTGCCAAGGCCTTTGACACCATCCCCCACTCTGGAATCATAGATAAACTTACTACGCTGGGCATTAATCCCTACGTCACCCAAAGGGTTGCTAACTGGCTTACTGATAGAACCCACACTGTAAAAGTAGCCAACTCCAAATCCAGCTCCAGACAAGTGACAAATGGAGTACCTCAGGGTTCAGTCCTGGGACCGCTCTTGCTTGGCATCTACTTCTCTGAAGTACAGGCCAACACTAAGGGACTCTGGCTAACAAAGTTCGCAGATGACTGCAAACTGGGAGCCATTATTGAATCCCCAAATAATGTGGATACTCTACAAAAGGGCCTTACAGAAACAGATGCTTGGTGTCAGAGCCATGGGCTCAAGCTCAATGCCAAGAAATGTATAGTTATCCCCTTTGGGAAAAAAAATATGTATCCATGAATTACCATATAGGTGGCAGTACACTAAACACCGAAAGTGTGATAAGAGACTTAGGGACACAGGTGGACAGTGGTCTCACCTTCAATAACCACATCACCACAACAGTCAGAAAATCCTTCTATGTGGCACACCTCATTACTAAGGGCTTTTCATCCAGAAAAAAGGAGGTCATTGTCCCACTGTACTCATCCCTCATCAGACCCATTATAGAATACAATGCCCCATTTGGTATGTACCTCTCAAGACATCTGCAACAACTGGAAAGGCTGCAGAAATACTATGCTGACCACCTTAAAAAACTCCAGCTATACTCTGTCGCATATCGTCTACTCATAGGCGATCTCTGCTTAACATACAAGGCCATGTCAAACCCAGAGCTGTTGGACATGCTACACTTAAAAAAATCCCAATCCCTCAGAGCCGCATGCTCCAGGGATCTAAACCTTGTCATCACAATAAACAAAACATGCTGGAGGGATAGGTTCCTGACCCAGAGACTCCCCAGACTCTGGAATAGATTGCCCATACATGACAAGCAGAGTGTCTCTTTTGCCCTCTTCAAAAGGAACCTTGACGATTGGATGGGAGAAAGGAAATTCACCTCGGGGATCACATCAATCACCCTGCTAGACAAGGGTCCAGGGAAGTAAATATTGTGGGAAGAAATAGCCAGGGAATTGTTATGGCTAGGCTTGTATAGGCCCTAGGGCTGATAGCCTAGTACCAACCTATGAACCTATATCTTACGTCATTTCACTGATGTCGTGGATAGATGGTGGGGTGAGACATTGTCAGTCCTTAACCATGCAATGTCTGTGCTTGAACATGTGGTGGGAGTAGGGTGTTGGACATGTGGACGTAGGTCAGCAACAACATCAGCTGAGCCCACGTGGCCACGTAAATTCACACTCCTTAAGGGAGGGTGCTGTCCATACCACAACATGGCATGTCATGGGCACATGGTCCTGGACAGTCCCATGAGGGACATGGACTCAGCAGACAGCAGTCACTATCAGGAAGTAGTACCACATCTGGCCTTGGGCATGGTGTTGCCAGTGACACTTCTGGCAGATCCAGTTCCTATATTTATGGCTGGAGACGGTGAACTGTACATCCTGCCATGTATGGTCCATGGCTGTCCAACATACCCTCGTGTATGGCTAGCACATGGCTTGACTGTGTGTATGCACACACTCACACATCACTGTCACATGCAGGTAACCACCAGACACACACAGCTCCACTCCATGGTTCAGATGAACACCACCCCTCCAGACACACACACATGATGTCAACTGTATGGCCCAGCCTAGGCCTTTTGCAACCCCACACTACACCCTGTGCATGTGATGATACCTGTGCCACATCCCTGTTATCTATACCATTGATGCAGGGACATGCTAATATGTGTCTGATGTACAGGGTGAATATAGTACAGGTAATGGCAGTGTGTAGTGTACTACTGTTATGCCGAGTAAGGTGCTGTCTGCTGGCAATTGTCATGGGTGCACATCGAAGTGTATGTACCTTTGTGCCATGATGCTTTATTGCTGTTAGTACTGCTGACTGACTGTTGTCTCATAGACCTTATTCTATTTCTGTTCCAGGTGTCTGTATGTGTACATTGTGGGGAGCTACTGCCATTACCGAAGCTGAGTATGGCAGAGTGGAAACACAGAGACCTTTCATCGTCAAGGTACGGCTGTATATGTGCATGTTTACCTAGGTGTGTATGCGTGCAACAGTGTGTGAGACACAATGGGGGCAGACAGCTTAGCCTTGCATGCATACTTCTTGACACTGCCAGCTAGTCTTGATACATGTCACCTGGGTGTTCTGTAGGATCACAGGTTCATAGGTATGGAGGAGGTTACTAGAGTACAAGCCCTGGGTCCCTTACAAGTCTAGCCATTAATAAAACAAACTATACCCAACAGGGTAAAGACTAATAAAAATAAAAATAAAAACATAAAAATCACGAACTGCACCAAACTGTTTAATGAAGAGCTGAAGCTGAAGGCTCCCAAATACTAGGGTGAGTTGTCGCATCTAGAATCACCTGCCATTTAAATTCTAAAGACTACTCTAGTGTTATCATCACCCCCTCGCTCACTTATCAACACCCTGTCAATAACAAAAAATATAAACTTTTTGAAACAAACACAATTCTTGGAATGTAAATACAATGCATTGTGGCAATCCTTGTTTTTGATGGCCCTCTGATATTCTGTATCCTTTCCCTTAATCTACGTATGGTTTTCCCTACATAAAATCCTGCACATGTCGTGCAAGTTGCAAGGTATACCACATTTTTAGAATTACAACTACATCTACCAGGGCATGAAATTGCTTCGTTGTACCCCCTCACAACCACATAGGGCCCATCATTAATATATCTACAGTACCTACATGACCCACATTGGTACATTTATGAATTTGTAAATCTATTTTGTTGTTTTTCAAATAGGTTCTTTAAATTTAAACCTCTTGAAAAAATTATTTTGGTTTATGACCAAATTCTTTTTGCATATCCATGTTAAATGCTAGGTCCCATGATTTCCCAATAATTTCAATAATGTCATGTGCCTGCAAATTGTACTTCAAGACAATAGCTCTTGAATCAAACATTTTCGAATGAGTGGACTGAATTCTTTCATTCACCTCAATAATTGAAGTCTTTTCTACCAAAATGGGTTTAAATGATGTCCACCTTCTTTTCACCACATCTTTTTTAACTGAAATCAACAATTTCAATGGGTAACCTCTATCCAAAAACATTCCTATTAATTTGTACATCTCCCTCTGAAAAGCCTCATCATTGCTTACAAGACGTGACAGACAAAGCATCTGCCCTTTAATAACACTTTTAAGCTGATGTAATGGGTGACAACTTGAAAAATGCAAAAGGGAATTACTATAGGTCTCTTTTCTGTGTATATTACTTTCTAAACCTTCACTTAGGCTCATAGCTTGGTACTAGGCTATCAGCCCTAGGGCCTATACAAGCCTAGCCATAACAATTTCCTGGCTATTTCTTCCCACACTATTTATTTTCCTGGACCTGTCTAGCTGGGCGACTGACGTGATCCCTGGGGTGAATTTCCTTTCTCCCATCCAATTGTCAAGGTTCCTTTTGAAGATGGCCAAAGAGGCACTCTGCTTGACATGTATGAGCAATCTATTCCAGAGTCTGGGGAGTCTCTGGGTCAGGAACCTATCCCTCCAGCATGTTTTGTTTATTGTGATGACAAGGTTTAGATCCCTGGAGCATGTGGCTCTGAGGGATTGGGATTTCTTTAAGTGTAGCATGTCCAACAGCTCTAGGTTTGACATGGCCTTGTATGTTAAGCAGTGATCGCCTCTGTGTAGACAATATGCAACAGAGTATAGCTGGAGATTTTTAAGGTGGTCAGCGTAGGGCATCTGCTTTAGGCCTGTGATTCTTTTAGTGAGGTATTTCTGCGGCCTTTCCAGTTGTTGCAGATGTCTTGAGAGGTACATACCAAACGGGGCATTGTATTCTATAATGGGTCTAATGAGGGATGTGTACAGTGGGACAATGACCTCCTTTTTTCTGGATGAAAAGCCCTTAGTGATGAGGTGTGCCACATAGAAGGATTTCCTGACTGTTGCGGTGATGTGGTTATCGAAGGTGAGACCACTGTCCACCTGTGTCCCTAAGTCTCTTATCACACTTTCAGTGTTTAGTGTACTGCCACCTATATGGTAATTCATGGATACATGTTTTTTTTCCAAAGGGGATAACTATACATTTCTTGGCATTGAGCTTGAGCCCATGGCTCTGGCACCAAGCATCTGTTTCTGTAAGGCCCTTTTGTAGAGTATCCACATCATTTGGGGATTCAATAATGGCTCCCAGTTTGCAGTCATCTGCGAACTTTGTTAGCCAGAGTCCCTTAGTGTTGGCCTGTACATCAGAGAAGTAGATGCCAAACAAGAGTGGTCCCAGGACTGAACCCTGAGGTACTCCACTTGTCACTTGTCTGGAGGTGGATTTGGAGTCAGCTACTTTTACAGTGTGGCTTCTATCAGTAAGCCAGTTAGCAACCCATTGAGTGACATAGGGATTAATGCCCAGCTTAGTAAGTTTATCTATGATTCCAGAGTGGGGGATGGTGTCAAAGATAAGTTTAATATCCAAAAAATCAATAGTCTCATTGTCCCATTTATATGTGAAGGAAAGAAACGAAGTAGTGGAATTAAGATATTCCACAAAATTTCTAGCTTCATCCTCATTTCCCTTCCACAAAACACATTGCATTATACAACCGATTTTTAGATGACATACTTATTTTGTGAAAGGAAAACTTACCAAGACAAGTTATCAAAGGGCAGATGGTTCGTCTGTCACGTCTTGTAAGCAATTATGAGGCTTTTCAGAGGGAGATGTACAAATTAATAGGAATTTTTTTGGATAGAGGTTACCCATTGAAATTGTTGATTTGTTGGGGTTGGGAGGGTGGCCAAATGCTTAAGGTGTTTGCCTCACAAACACAAGGTGCAGGGTTTGAGTCTCACAAGGGATAATTGGCTAGGCTTAAAATGGCTCGCAAGAGCAGTTAGCTTAGTACTAATCTATGAACCTATTTCAGTTAAAAAAGAGGTGGTGAAAAGAAAGTGGACATCATTTAAACCCATTTTGGTAGAAAATACTTCAATTATTGAGGTTAATGAAAGAATTGAGTCCACTCATTCGAAAATGCTTGATTCAAGAGCTATTGTCTTAAAGTACAATTTGCAGGCACATGACATTATTGAGATTATTGGGAAATCCTGGGACCTAGCATTTAACATGGATATGCAAAAAGAATTTGATCATAAACCAAAAATAATTATTTCAAGAGGTTTAAATTTAAAGAACCTATTTGAAAAACAACAAAGTAGATTTACAAATTCACAAATGTACAAATGTGGGTCATGTAGGTACTGTAGATATATTAATGATGGGCCCTATGTGGTTGTGTGGGGGTACAACAAAGCAATTTCATGCTCTGGTAGATGTAGTTGTAATTCTAAAATAGTGGTATACCTTGCAAATTGCTCGACATGTGCAGGATTTTATCTAGGGAAAACCATATGTAGATTAAGGGAAAGGATAGCAGAACATCAGAGGGCCATCAAAAACAAGGATTGCCACAATGTGTTGTATTTACATTCCAAGAATTGTGTTTGTTTCAAAAAGTTAATATTTTTTGTTACTGACAGCGTGTTGACAAGTGAGCAAGGGGGTGATGATAACAATAGAGTAGAGTCTTTAGAATTTAAATGGCAGGTGATTCTAGATGCGACAACTCACCCTAGTATTTGGGAGCCTTCAGCTTCAGCTCTTCATTAAACAGTTTGGTGCAGTTCGTCATTTTTGTGTTTTTATTTTTATTTTTATTAGTCTTTACCCTGTTGGGTATAGTTTGTTTTATTAGTTATTATTCTCGGCTACACCTACTTTTTTGGGGGGAACTGGTCTATTTTATTTATTACATTTATTCAATTGTTACATTAAGTACCGCTTGATTTCCATGGAAGCGGTTATAAAAGACTTAACCAATTCAGTCAGGAAGTTGACGGCGTTGTTGACGCAAACCCAGGTGGATGCTGGGAGATCTTCTCAGGTGATGGTGACTGACTCACAGGCCCAGTTGTTCACATTGCATTCTGTTCCAGGTTTGGACATCGAAAAAGATGGTGATGTTATCAATGGTGAAGGTATCCAGAGTGATGCTGGGGTAAATCAGAACTGAATGGACATTCAATGGTGGCTGCCCATTCCAGACGTCGACTTCTCGGTCTTGAAGGAGGAGGGAAGGGTTCTTTCTACGCCATCTTTTAAAAAAGCAGTTGGAGCTTTTTGAAACTACATGCCACAGATTCTGGGTTCTTCAGTTAGAGAACGCATTTCTTTTAAAATGCATCGCTTTGAAGCAAGTACCGAAAGGGCTCAGATTGAATAAAGTGCCGAACGGGATCGAAAAAGGTTTTATAGCTTACAAGTAATTGATGGGTTTATACGACAAAACTGGGTTAGAAATATTGGACATTATAATCAAAAACAAGAGTAAGTTGGAGCTTCTTGAGAAAGAAATAGTAACTTTAAATGAAAGTATTACTAGTGATTTATTGTTTTTTCAATATGTTAAACAATACAATGTTGTGCTTATCAACATTGAAAAGTTTGTTGATAAGAATGTTAAAATCAAAATCAAAAAGCTATCTAGAGACCTCATGGACTATAAGAATAACATGGCATACAATTTTGGTTCTAACAACAACAGGGCAGTCTATAAATATGGCTTCAACAATGGACAGTATTATAATAATATGGACAATGTATGTGATTATGGTGACGAGCATGACTCTGGGGAATGCAATGATGAACACCAAGGTTTTTTAGTAACATCTCCGGGTCCGAGTAGATCCGAACGCCTGAGGAACAAAATGGGTGGTGGTTGAGAGAACCAGTCGAACAGTTCCCATTACAAATATCAACAAGGGAACAACTGTTACAACACGAGAGGGCGGTGGTACAACAACAACAACAACAACAACCAGAGGCGGAGATAATCCAGGGATTAGACTTTTGTTATAACAATGAAGCAATTGACATTAACAACCACGGTGACACGTTTTTTAGTTTTTCGGAATGTGATACTGACATTGTTGAATCTACAGTGTGTGTTGAAGGGGCTGACAACAGTATTTTATTAAGTGCACTATGTTTGAACAAGGATGCAGCTGAATTTAAATGCGAAGTTAACACGAAAGCAGGCTTCACTATATATAATTTCAGTGCTTTGGAAATAAAGGAAATGCAACATGATTTATTAGCAAAGGGGTTTACATATATACCTTCATTTTTTTACAATATTGTGGATTTGATCACAAGTTTGAAATTATATGCTAGGCAGTTAAATTTAGCACTATATTTTAAAAGGCAAAATGTACAGAAAGATTTTTTTCAGTCAACACATTAGGAAAAGTACATTTATTCTGCCTGTTGATAAGGATGTGACATTGAAAAATTATCTGTTAACACTATACAAACATATTTGGAGAAGAACAGAATTAGGGAACAAGATAATCTTATGAAACAAGAGAGATTAGTGTTGAAAGAATTGATTACCAACAAAGAAATTAGAATAATGAAACCCGACAAACGGGGAGGGGTGGTCATTATGACTCACCTTGATTATACAGCCAAAATGGAAACTATTTTAAATGATGATAGTACCTATCAAAGAGCTTCTAGATGTGAGATGAATATAGCATATCAAAAAATCGACACCTTCTTAATGGATACCTTGAAGGAAGGGAGAATACAATAGAAAGATTATGTTTTTTTGGTAGTTGAACACCCAGTTACACCTGCAGTGTTCGGCATTCCCAAAATCCATAAAAATATTTATGATCCCCCTTTTAGACCGATAGTAGCAGCAAAGGGATCCAAAACTGAACCTTTGGCAGCCTATGTTGATAAGAATGCACAAGGGTTGTTAAACAAGCATGAATATTGAAGGACTCATGGCATTGTTTGAAACGACTTAGTACTATTGGCAAGGGGGATTTGGTTTGGTCATTCCTTACTATAGATGTGGTTAATTTATTTTCCACAATACCTCAAGAAGAGGGGCTGGAATACTTTAGGGAAAGTCTTTTGAGAAGTAAACATTTGACTACTGTAAAGTTGAATAATGTAGTCAATTTCATGGAATTAGTACTTAAAAATAATTACATGATATTCGAGGGGGAAATTTACCATCAAACATCAGGGGTGGCTATGGGGGCCAAATGTGCCCCCATTTTTGCTAACCTTGTATTACTGCATTGGGAAGAAACGTTTGTGTTCCCTACCCCTTTTTTTGAACACATTGTATTATACAACCGATTTTTTTGATGACATACTTATTTTGTGGAAGGGAAATGAGGATGAAGCTAGAAATTTTGTGGAATATCTTAATTCCACTACTTCGTTTCTTTCCTTCACATATAAATGGGACAATGAGACTACTGATTTCTTCAATATTAAACTTACCAAGACAATTGAAGGTATAGAAAGTAATATACACAGAAAAGAGACCTATAGTAATTCCCTTTTGCATTTTTCAAGTTGTCACCCATTACATCAGTGTAAAAGTGTTATTAAAGGGCAGATGGTTCGTCTGTCACGTCTTGTAAGCAATGATGAGGCTTTTCAGAGGGAGATGTACAAATTAATAGGAATGTTTTTGGATAGAGGTTAGCCATTGAAATTGTTGATTTCAGTTAAAAAAGGTGGTGAAAAGAAGGTGGACATCATTTAAACCCATTTTGGTAGAAAACACTTCAATTATTGAGGTGAATGAAAGAATTGAGTCCACTCATTCGAAAATGTTTGATTCAAGAGCTATTGTCTTGAAGTACAATTTGCAGGCACATGACATTATTGAGATTATTGGAAATCCTGGGACCTAGCATTTAACATGGATATGCAAAAAGAATTGGTCATAAACCAAAAATAATTTTTCAAGAGGTTTAAATTTAAAGAACCTATTTGAAAAACAACAAAGTAGATTTACAAATTCACAAATGTACAAATGTGGGTCATGTAGGTACTGTAGATATATTAATGATGGGCCCTATGTGGTTGTGAGGGGGTACAACAAAGCAATTTCATGCCCTGGTAGATGTAGTTGTAATTCTAAAAATGTGGTGTACCTTGCAACTTGCACGACATGTGCAGGATTTTAGGTAGGGAAAATCATACGTAGATTAAGGGAAAGGATAGCAGAACATCAGAGGGCCATCAAAAACAAGGATTGTCACAATGCGTTGTATTTACATTCCAAGAATTGTGTTTGTTTCAAAAAGTTTATATTTTTTGTTATTGACAGGGTGTTGACAAGTGAGCGAGGGGGTGATGATAACATTAGAGTAGAGTCTTTAGAATTTAATGGCAGGTGATTCTAGATGCGACAACTCACCCTAGTATTTCGGAGCCTTCAGATACAGCTATTCATTAAACAGTTTGGTGCAGTTTGTGATTTTTGTGTTTTTAGTTTTATTTTTATAAGTCTAGCCATTACTTTATCCCCAACAGAATCATCAATTAGCACCTGTTACCCCTGGCATTGGTGGACACAGGTTGAACCCCTGGGACAGATATTTTTTTCCCATCCACTCAACCTTGATGTAGTTAATGAGGGTATGCACGGCACTGTGTTTGACATGTTTGGGGAGTGCAGCCCTGACACAGGGCAGCCACCGGGAGCCAAACCTGACTCTCCAGCATGTTTTTTTGTATCCCATATGTGATTCAGGCCTGTTGTGCTGGCAATGCACACAGAGTTATAATCTCATAAATGGGGCAGCTGTTGAAGGGCTGAGAACAGCATTGCCATCTAGGCATGCCACAGACACCTGTGGACAACCTGACAAAGAACCAGAACGGCAGTACTGATTATAGGCTGTCTGCATGGAACAGGTGTTGAGGGGCAGGGATGACCTTTGTGGGTGTTAACGTAGCCTTTACAGCTTCTGCAGATGTCTTTACCCTAGAAAATTCTGAGTCTGTGCAATCTCTGAGACATGGTTTAAAGCCACGGAGAGCACACCAACAGTGCAAGGTTATAATGCCTTCCACACATTAAAACCAGCTATTTCAAGGCAGGGACTAAAGGTGGAGATATCTCTATTTACATCAAAAATAAATATGCTACAAGGCTGGTCAAACAGAACAATGCTCTTAAGCTGCTCCATGTTCAAATCACCATAGGTAAAAATCCAATGCCACTTCCTTGCAAGCTATAGGTTCCCCCTCTGTGACCCAGGAAACCCATACCATGTATTTAAACTTATTAGAAACACTAACCATCCTACCCAATACCATATTCATGGGTGACTTTAATTACCCCACCATTAACTGGGAATCCTATACAACATCAAACATACATATGAAGAGATTCCTGGATTTTATAAACACAAACTCCTTGGACCAGATAGCCAATACACCAACCAGGGGTGCAACCATACTGGATCTGGTCCTCACTAATATGGGAGACTGCTGCACACTCCCTACTGTAATGCCTTCCCTGGTAAGGTCAGACCACAAAATGGTTTCCTTTGAAGTAAAAATAAAACCTGGACCCCTATCTCAACCGGGAATATTCAGGAACTATTCTAAGGCTAACCTCCTGCTATTAAGTGAGAACCTGGCAAAATTTCAAGCTACTATAAACCCTGAGAATACTTCTGCCTATTCATAACTATTCAAAGAAACCTTGTACAAGCATATTAATAGCTGCATAGAGGCAGCTGTACCCACCAGAAAGAAGTACAGAACTAACTCAAAAAACAAGCCACCCTGGTGGAATCACAAAATCAGTCAGATGTATAACAGGAGAAAGAAAATCATGGCAAAAATTAGGAGGTGCAGCACCCAGAAGGATAAAAGCGCTCTCATCAAACTAAACAAACATCTCAAAGGACAGATAAAGATTACCAAAGCCAAATTTGAGGTAAGTTTGGCCTCTTACTCCAAGGACAACCACAAAGCATTCTTTAGCTATGTCCGCAACCTCAAAGGTAATACATAATTGTGTGCAGAGCTCCTTGTAAATGGAGCCACCTATACTGAGCCAGAAGATATAGCAAACCTCCTGGATGATATATTCAGCTCCAACTTTACTCCTCTCTCCCCCTCAACCTTCCCTCAGAAAATATCAGATATAACTACCCCTACTATCACTAGGGAACAGGTCCTTAATTCTTTCTGTAAGACCAAGAATACTGCATGAATGGGCCCAGACAATATCCCAGGATCCCTTCTAAATAGCATGAAACATGACCTATCATGGCCTCTGGAATTACTATTTAGCTATAGCCTCCAAACATGCTTCATGTCTCATGAATGAAGAAAGGCAACAGTTGTCCCTCTGCACAAAGGTGGGCCATCTACAGACCCTGGAAACTACAGACCCATAAGTCTCACTAGTCTTATATGTAATGCCATGGAAAGAATTATCATGGAGATGATCAACAGAGATATAGTAAACCTCCAGATACTGGACCCAACCCAGTTTGTTTTCATCAAGGGCAGATCACGCCTACTGAACCTAGGGGAATTCTTGGAGAAGATCACCAAAGCTATGGATGAGGGTAAAATCGTTCACACTGTCTACCTTGACATGGCCAAGTCATTTGACACAATACTCCACTCAGGCATTGTTGACAAACTCAAGAGGTTAGGTATAAATCTGCATGTTTCCCGGTGGATAGCCAACTGGCTCACAGACAGAACCCAGGAAGTTAGAATTGGAGAGTCCACCTCTACAAAGAGGCCAGCCACAAGTGGAGCCCCTCAGGGATCAGTCCTTGGACCACTCCTTTTTGGCATTTATTTCTCAGACGTCAAGGCCAATGTCAGTGGTCTCTGACTGACTAAAATTGCAGATCATTGCC
This sequence comes from Protopterus annectens, assembly GCF_019279795.1. Classification (NCBI taxonomy): domain Eukaryota; kingdom Metazoa; phylum Chordata; order Ceratodontiformes; family Protopteridae; genus Protopterus; species Protopterus annectens. Next base: position 1,953,181,005 of record NC_056729.1, read on the forward strand.
AATAAGGAGCTGTCACTTAATCTCACACTGACACAAATGTTCTCCAGGATGGACTGACACAAATAACTGGTGTCAGAGCCATCGACTAAAACTAAATGTCAAGAAATGCATAATAGTATCATTCTTTGGGAAGTCATCCAACCCTGGTAACTCTCATATTGACAACACACCCTTTAGAGCTGACCCAGCAGTCAGGGACTTAGGGACAGACATACAGTGGTGAGGAAATCATTCTATGTTGTACAACTTATAAACAAGGTATGGCATCTAAGTCCAAGGAAGTTATTTTTCCATTGTATTCAGCATTCATCAGACCTATCATTGAGTACAATGTCCCCTTTGGTATGTACCTAACCAAGCATATCCAACAAGTGGAATATCCACAGAGGTTCCTCACTATAAGAAAACAGAGCATAAGTAATATGTCCTATGCAGACCACCTCATGGCCCTATCCCTGTATTCTGTCTCCTACAGACTGTTGAGTGGAGAGCTATGCCTGGCATACAGGGCATTGTCAGACCCCACTCTGATGGACATCCTGCATATCCACAAAGCAAACAGTAGCAGTATTACCTGTTCTAAAGACTTAAACATTACCTGTGATATAAATAGGACCTGCTGGAGAGATAGGTATGTATCCTAGAGACGACCCCATCTACGGAACAGGCTCCCCATACATGTGAAGCAGAGTTCCTCCCTAACGCACTTCAAATGCAACTTGGACAATTGGATGGGAAACCAGAAATATGCCCCTGGTTTGGCACCTATGTCTCTAATTCAAACAGGTAGCCTGTAAATGGTTCATTTTCCAGGCCCATACTTTCCCATATCAAGGGTATCAGAACTTGTCAGAGATTTGGGATGCATGGCGCTAGGCTTAAAAAGGCGCTTGTTGCCATTAGCCTAGTAAACACCTATCAACCTAGGAACATATAATGTATTTTTGTACTGACTGAGGACTATTCAGAGGTAATGTCCACTTTTTGTCTGGATGCACTTCCTTTACCTATGTGTTGAAACACATACAAGACTTTTCTGACTGCTGCTACTACTTGTTGCCTGAATGCAACATTGTTGGTATCCTGAGTACCTAGGTCTGTCATTGCAGTCTGTGTGTTTATGAGGTTGGTGCTGATGTGAGAAATATTGTCGCCATGTCCTTGCCATATGGAATGCTGACACTGTTGTCTGCATTCAGCTTGAGCCCAGGACCTTGGCACCATTCCTTATCCACTATATGGCTCATTGCAGTGTGTTAACAGCAATTTGTGGTTCAATGACAGACTGCACACTACTTACAGTTGACACAGCCTTAGGCAGTACCTACATATGTGGGTGGTGGCAGTTAACATTCATGCTTATATACATGTGGGTCATTGGGGGCAGCAGGTAGTCACAGAGCCTTCACATGTCTACATATGGCACATACATAGGTGACACAGATTGTGGTTGCCACATTATTAAATGTGGACTGTGGGACACGTCTTGTAGTAACGTGACAGTTGGCAGGACATACCATACCCATGGCAAGTACAACACACAGGATTTCCTTTGGTTTGCTACTATGACATCTTCTTTGTGTGACATTACCTTAGCTTACAGTATTCGTCATAACATTAAGGTGCTTCTGATGTGCAATAACTGCTCTATGCAATTAGTAGATAACTTTATGAAATGTTTGTTGTCCTACAATCTAGGGACCTCTGTATTGTTTGAGTTGTTGTCACAGGTCACACCTTGCCAAACATGGTCTGCAGCCTGTAGGATGGTACAGATAGTGGCCATACGTCTCACCTTTACATATTTCTGCAGAATGTCCAGATATTTGCCACATATTTTTTTCCGTTTGTCATAACATTGTGATTTTCTGGCAAATTGGTGGAAAATCATGAAAGACTAACATTACAGGTTAATGATGGATATTGTCATGCCACAACACATACCCTTTGGAAAATGCATTCAAATGCACAACCTTTTCTGATATTTACTTTCCATGCGTGTCACATCAATATGTGAAGGTTGTGCTCAATGTTTGGCTTTTGCCCCATTTTTCCTTATGGCTTTAACCAGATGTCTTTCTGGGAGGGGTTGAGAGGTATGCTGGTGGCCATAACACAGTTAGACTGCTGCAAGGGGGTACACATACATACACACAGACCCACTCATGACCTGCCCTTGCTGATAGTAGAACCTCTACCTGCCTAGTTGTACATACAATACTGCTATATACATAACACAAGCACCAGAGAACTACTATAGTGTTGCAGTGTCTGCCAGTACTATTCATGTGGGTGAAAATTGCAGGGGCTGTTAGGGTTGCCAGTGGGGGGTTAACAGGCCCTTAACATGGTAAAGCTATCTCAAATACACACACACTGCTGCATGGGGACATGCATTGAAACACACATGCACACAGAGTTGACACTTTTCCAATTAGAACACCTACCTATGTTGTTATGTATAATACAGACTGACATGACTATTACACGTGCCTTAGTGCCTTTGTGTTAGAAAAAGTGTAACTGTGCATCTAATGTGGATGACTAGATTGGCAATGGGGGAGTTAACAGGGTAGAACAGGCACACAAAATAGTATAACCATCGTATATACATATGCAAGACAGCCACAGGGGATATGCATACAGAAACACATACACTCACACAGTTGGTAATAGTCAGATTAGAACACATACCTATCTACTTGCATGTACTATAGTGCTACATACATATCGCATGCACCACAGAGATTATATGCAGGGGACATAACTCACAACCTCTTACACAAATTAATCTTAGGAATGCTTTCATGAGTGGTGGGATAAACCACCCAAAATAGGGTCTGTTCTCACATATTGCTCTTACAAACCTAGACAAGTGATAGGGTAACAGGTTTTGCATCAGCATGACATTTGAGACGTGCATGGTGTCTGAAGCTGACATATTTGTCAGTATTTGTCACAACTACTCTCACATATTTGCCAATGATTTGTCATAAAACCCCATTGTTATAAGACATGGACCACATATATGTTGCAAACATTTGGACATTCTGCATACATCTGTACAGATGACTGATATGGCCTGTAGAGTTTAACATAGTGCATCTAAGGTGGATGACATCAACAGGCCCTTTAAATTAATGACATGGGGAGGGGGCAACAGGCCTTAAAATGGTATAACCAACACACACAACAGTCACAAGGGATATCCTTCACATACAAACACACACACACAGTAGTATAGTTGGCTGTATTGAGATTCAAACCCCTACCTACTTACCTAGTTGTATTTACTATAGTGATACCTTCTTATTGCATGTGCCACGGAGCTTATATGCCTAGAAAGTGTCCAACAGTGGATCTAAGGTGGATGACATGAACAGACCCTGTAAAGTAATGCAATTGGGGGTCACCAGGGTGGAACAAGCCTCAAAATGGTGTAATAAACACCCACACAGGGAATATGCTTCTCATACACACACACACACACACACACACACACACACACACACACACACACACACACACACCCACACACGCACACATACACACACATACACACATACATACAGTATCACAGTTGCCAGTACTGAGATTAGAATCCCTACCTATCTTGTTGTCTGTACTATAGTGCTATGTAGTTATCACGTGCACCATGGAGCTTATATAGCTGAAGGGTGACCAAAGGTGCTTCTAAGGTGAATGACATTAGAGGCCTTGTAATGTAGGGCAATGTTAGGTTTACTGTGTGGAAAGAGTCTCACAATGCTTTAACCTAGTAACACACACACACACACACACACACACACACACACACACACACACACACACACACGTATAACCCCTATCTATCCAGTTGTCTCTACTATAGTGCTACATATTTATTGCATGTGCCATGGAGCGTATATGGCTGAAGGGTGTCCAAGGGTGCTTCTAAGGTGAATGATATCAGCAGGCTTTGTAAAGTAGGGGAATGTTAGATTTACTGTGTGGAAAGGGCCTCAAAATGCTTTAACCTAGTAACACACACAGTTGTCAGTGCTGGGATTAGAACCCCTCTCTATCTAGTTGTATGTATTATAGTACTTTGCATTTATCAATTGCACCATAGAGCTTATACAGCTGAAGGGTATCCAAAGGTGCTTCTAAGGTGAATTACATCAGCAGGCCTTGTAAAGTAGGGCAATTGTAGGTTTACTGTATGGAAAGAGCTACAAAATGCTTCAACCTAGAAACACACACACAGTTGCCAGTGCTGAGATTAGACCCCCTACCTACCTATTTAGTTGTATGTATTATAGTGCTAAATACTTATCGCATACACCACAGAGCTTATATGGCTAAAGGATGTTCAATGGTGCTTCTAAGGTGAATCACATCAGCAGGCCTTGTAAAGTAGGGCAATGGTAGATTTACTGTGTGGAAAGGGCCTCAAAATGCTTTAACTTAGAAACACACACACAGTTACCAGTGCTGAGATTAGAACCCCTACCTATCTAGTTGCATGTACTATAGTGCTACATACTTACCACATGTGCCACATAGCTTATATGGCTGAATAGCATCTAAAGGCGCTTCTAAGGCGAATAACATCAGCAGGCCTTGTAAAGTAGTGCAATGGGGGGTTTAAGCATTTTTAATCCTGGAAGCGGCTGACATTTGTGCAGTCACAGAAACCTGGCTCAAAGCTGCAGAGAGCACCCCAGCCATACCAGGATACTCATGCTATCATTCATTCAGACCCCAAACTGTGGGCACCAAAACAAAAGGAGGTAGGGTTGCAATATATATAAAAGACATACACACCTCCAGGCAGGTCAAACAGTATGATGCTCAGGAAACACTCCAGGTGCAGTAAACAATTGACAAACCCCCTATTAAAATCATAGCTAGCTACAGACCTCCAACTCTGACTCAGGATGCCCACTCCACCTCTTTGAATCTATCAAGATTCAAACCTTTACCCTGATCCTGGGAAAGTTTAACTATCCAACCATAGATTGGTGGTAATATTCTTGCCAAAACATAAATGGTCAGAGATTCCTTGATTTTGTCAATGCAAACATCCTGGACCAGTTGCTTGACATCCCCACAAGAGATGCAAATATGTTGGACTTAGTATTAACCAACATGACTAATCACTGCAGCATCCCTACAGTGTCATCATCCCTGGTAAGATCCAACCACATAGCAGTCACTTTCGAAGTCACCATCTCCCCTGCCCCCCCCCCCCAGCTAGGGTCAAACAAAAAACTTCTCCAAAGCTGATTACAACCTCCTGAGGGATGGTATAAACAGTTTCACAGCAACTTCCCCCTCCATAGGAACTGGCACATATGTCCAAACCTACAACTAGGTACTATATGAGCATGTAGATAGTTGCATGGAATCAGGAATACCAGACAGGACAAAATCCTCCTCCTCAAGGAAGAGTAAACCTGTCTGGTGGACATCTACAATAAATAAACCCTATAATAAAACAAAATAATTGCTGTCCAGGACCAAGAAAAAGCAGGTGCCTAATAAGAGCACTAGTGAAATCCTCCACAGAACATTTCAAGTCCAAACTAGCCACATCTGCTAAAGACAAGTGTAAGGCTTTCTTCACATACAGTATGTCCACAGTCTTAAGAGAAGCACCCAGATCTGCTTAGAACTGGTGGTCAAGGACACCACATACACAAACCCTGTAGATATAGCCAACCTGCTGGCAGACAGGTTCAGTGAAGACTTCACTCCTCTGTCCCCCATCAGTAAAACAGGATAGTCCCAGTACCTGCCCCCCTCCCCTTGTCTCTAGGCAGCAAGGCATCACTGTCCTCCCAAAGGCAAAACATACAGCCTCCATTGGACCTGATAACATCCTAGGCTGCATCCCAAATGAACTTAGGCAGGAACTTGCAGCACCATTAGGCTTCCTATTCAACCAAAGCCTGAGTACTGGCTTCAGCCCAGCCAAGTGAAGGACAGCTACTGTCATCCCTTTGTACAAAGGTGGCACATCCACCTATCCAGGGAATTATAGACCCATCAGTCTAACTAGTCTAATCTGCAAGGCCATGGAGTGGATTATCATGGACGTCATTAACAAGGATATTAGCAACCTCCAGTCACTTTATCCCACATAGTTTGACTTTGTGAAGGGGTGGTCATGGCTGTTAAATTTGGTCGACTTCTGTGAGACAGTCACCAAGGTCACAGATGAGGGGAAGATGGTGCACACCACCTATTTTGATGTGGCCAAGGCCCTCTATAATATTCCTCACTCAGGTATAATAGATAATCTCTGTGAACTAAGCATCAATCCATATGTTAGCAGATGGGTAGCAAACTGGATCACTGATAGAATCCACCTAGTCAAAATAGGGGAAGTCACCTCAAGTAGTAGATCAATAACAAGCGGTGTGCCCCATGGTTTGGTCTTGGGGCCTCTACTGTTTGGGATACAGTTCTCAGATGTGCAGGCCAAATCTAGTGGGCTATGGCTGACCCAATTTGCAGATGACTTCAAGCTGGGTGCTGTCATCAATTCCCCTAGTGATGTGGACATCCTCCAAGAGGGTCTCACACAACATATGACTGGTGCCAGAAATATGGCCTCAAAATGAATGCCAAAATATGCATCATCCTCCCTTTTGGGAAGAGTGATGTCCCCACAAATGATCACATTGATAATAAGGCTGTAAGCATGCAATCAGTCATGAGGGACTTGGGCACCCAGCTTGATAGTAAGGGTATCTCATCCAGGGACAAGGTGGTCATAACATCTCTGTATTCTTCACTTATAACACCCATTATTGAGTATAAATACCCCTTTCAGCATGTATCTCACAAAGCACATGCAGCAGCTGGGGAGACCATAGAGGTTCTTCACCCAGAGAACCCAGGGCCTGAAACATCCACCCTACACACATAGGCTAAAAGCCCTGTCCCTCTACTCAGTCTCCTACAGACTCCTCAGAGGTGACCTCTGTCTGGCATACAAAGCAATGTCAGACCCCACTTCAATGGGATTGCTGCATATCCACAAGTCAAGCTCCACTCGAGTAACCCACATGCGCAACCTCAACTTGGTGTGTGACATCAACAGGAGTTGCTGGCGGGACAGATTTGTGTCCCAGAGACTCCCCCTTTTGTGGAATAGACTCCCTCTCCACATAAAGCAGGGTACCTCATTAAATCTTTTTAAGTGCAATCTGGATAACTGGATGGGTACAGAAAATTCACACCTGGGATTCCACCTGTATCCCTGCTGGACAGTGGCTAGGGTGCTGACTTGTTGGAACATGGGTTAAATTCTTGGCTAGGCTTGTTAGGGCCTCAGGGCCAATAGCCTAGTAATGTTCTATGATTCTATGATCCTACAGGGTGGAACAGGTCTCAAAAATGTATTAACATTTCACCCAGGAAATACACACAGCCATAAGGAAATATATTTATATACACGCACTTGCCATTGCTCAGATTGGAACCCCTACCTATCTAGTTGTAAGTACTATAGGGCTATGTACTTATTGCGAGTGCTACAGAGATTATATACCTGGAGGCTGGTCAATGGTGCTTCTAAGGTGGATGACATCAGCAGGCCCTGTAAAGTAAGAAAATGGTGGGTTTACAAAGTGGAACAGGCCTCAAAATGTATTACCGTTAAACACACATAAGCAGAAAATACACACATCGACAAGGGGAGATAGTTTTATACACACACACACACACACACACACACACACACACACAAGGTGGCTGATGTAAAATCACAACTACTACCTCCTATTACACAATGTAGCTAACCATGGTATTTGCACATGCCACTGGTTATACTTGATGTCATACCTCTCAACTCTATAGATTTTCCCAGAATGTCCAGATTTTTTACTCACATCTTTGGCCCATTGTTTGTAAATTTGTGGTTTTCTGGCAAATTAGTGGCAAATCATTAAAGATTGAAGTTAGAAAATAACGACAGACATTTGAGTTTCAGACTTCATACCCTTCAGCAAATTTATGCTAACACAAAACCTGTTATTCTATAAACTTTCTAAGTTTGTAAGAACAATATTTAAAAACTGTCCCTATTTTTTTGCCTTTGTCCCACTTTTACTTATGGTCCAGATTTCCTGCTCTAAGAGGTTGAGAGGGGTCTAGGACTCTTGCACAAACACACTTTTTATCGAATCGCAAATGGGTGGGCATACTTACGCAAAAATGCTTTTCACCGAAGCAGCATTTTCGTGTAAGTATGCCTGTTGTGCCAGTCGTACTACGGTGCGGATAAGGGAAAATTCTTTTTTCCCCACTGTAATGCGATCTCGGAGTGAGAATATTAAAGTGGGGTGGTGTAGCCCCCCACATGGAAGGTGCAGGGGGGCTTGTCCACCTGTGTAAAAGTAGATTTAATGTTTGTTTTTTTAACACACTTTAGCGAAAGTGCTTTTTCAGTGAAAGCACTTTCGTTAAAGTGTGTTCAGTGATAATGGATTCGGACTGTTGAACTTTCGTTCAACAGTCCTAGATCCATTGAGAGATATGCTAGGTGTACTTCTGGCAGCAGCACTACATCAGTCTATGGTTTCCAGAATCTCTCTGTCTCTCTCTGTCTGTCTCTCTCTCTCTCTCTGTCTCTCTCTCTCTCTCTCTCTGTCTGTCTCTCTCTCTCTCTCTGTCTCTCTCTCTCTGGCTCTGTCTGTCTCTCTCTTTGTCTCTCTTCCCCTGTCTCCACCTCTCTATTAATGGTATTTGTATACGTTACCTATATATATCGCATGTATATCAGATGCAACAGATTCAGATATATCCTATATGTACCAGACACAGATTGATGGGGGTAATCATGTCCGATGGGGGTGGGGAAAGCCAGTTCAGGTGTGTATATCTGTCTGTCTTCACAGGGATATATGGATATCCCAGTTCTATAGTCGGATGTGAATTCAGATAGCATGCCCAGTATGAGCATCAGTAGTAACACTGAGACTCCAGGCTAGACCAACCTGTACTTGTGTGCTAGAGACAATTGGATGATACAGCTGTGTAAACAGTCCATCACCTGACTGAAGTACTGTCTGAGGGATCTCCTGGCTGTGTGTTATCCTTCTTAGCTGAGTCATTTCTAGGGTGGGTACAGAGTTTGGTGTACTGAGCAGAGTTTTGCATAATATGTGTGGTACATTTTACGCAGCACTGTGATTTCCTGGTATGTCAGTGTCAGATCAGTATAGGTTAATGTGAGGACCCGCTGATAAACATTTGTGTACTGACTCCATACACTGCAGGGGAACCATACTAGTGCACAAATTGTTCTAGTGTGCACATTGCACATTTGTCTGGCCATTGATTCCTCCTTCCACTTATATGTGGGCCTTTGCACTGCTCTGCTCCAGTTGCAGGCTTTATCCATAGTTGCTGCTCTTATGTAGCTGTAGTTGTGGTGTGAGTGGGGTAGACATTGTAACACCACACACAAGGTTACAGGGTTCAGACCTCTGACTGCAGCTGTTCAGCAGGTTGCCTAGCATTGTGCCTCATACATCTGCCCTGATCCTCAAACAGTTTGTGTTGCACTGTTATTATAAAGCCACATGTTGGCCATTGCTCTCTACTTGTTATGGCCAGACATCTGGGCAGGGCCATATATAACAGTCAGACACACAAGCACAAACATGGGTACAGAATCTTAATATTGCTCTTACACACTTAGACAGTTGGTAGAATGTCTTTGTATTAGCTTGCATTTTCACATGGTTATGGAGTCTGCATCTCAACTGTGTGTCATTGATGTTCCAATATCAACCTTTATTGGTTTGCCAATAGTTTTCTAGACAAATCCAATGTTACGACAAACAGAACCTTCTACATTAGTCAGGGCTGTGTGCTCTCCATATGTATGGACTCCTGTCCATCCATTGTTCTACCTTTCCAGCAGTAACAAATAGAGACATCTGGAAAGTCTATGGAACTCCTACCATAAGTGTAGCTGGCATGCAAACTAGTGGGCATAGCCAATCTTGAACCATGGACACTGTCAACCAGGGTAATGCACGTAGACTACTAAGCCATGACAGCCACCTATTTCTTGACACTATTACCACACACATACATAGCACCTTAAACCCCACATCTTGCAAAACTGGAAAATGTTAGCAAGTTGACTGGGACAGCCCTGGGAATTTGTGGCCTGCTGCTATTAGCTTACAAACAGATGTTATTGTAGCTGTATGGGAACACAGGTGTTTCAGGGGTAGTGGCCCATACCTCTCAACTGTTCAGATTTTCCCAGAATATCCATTTGTTTGCCTCCTATTTTGGGTCCATTTGTAATACAAGTGTGGTTTTCTGGGACATTAGCGGCATATTGATGAAGAATGAAGTCAGAAACTTATTACAGACATTTGGGTTTAAGACTTCATACTTTTCCAAACATCTTGCTAATGCAAACGCTGTTATCCTATCCACTTTCTAAGTTTGTAGGAGCACTACTTAAAACCTGTCCTTGTGTTTGGGCCTTTGCCCCACACTTCTTTTTGTCTTTGTCCAGATGTTTTTCTCTAAGAGGTTGAGAGTTATCTAGGGGACTCTAACACTGACATGCATGCATCTGTCCTTTGAACCCACTATTTGTAGATCCCTCACATAGTGCAGTGGGTTTGTGTGGCTTGGGGCCTACTGCATATTCTGGGGCAGACAGTATTCAGCAGGGGGTTTTGTTGTGCACATATTTTTCATTTATTTTACATTTGTTGACCGGGAGAGTCCGACTGGATACATGTCCATTTTCAGTGGAGGCCTGGGGAGAAAAGCTCCACAGATCAAAACAAACATAGCATGCAAATAACGGTAGTAAACACAAGATTTAAAAAAGGTTACATAGTTATGAAGTTTAAAAATACAAAAGTTCATAGAAAGTACAGTAGCTCCAATTATCGCATTGTCTGAGACAAACATAAGTTAGAAGAGGTTAGGTGAGATGATAGAGTTTAGTGTGTGACTAGTATTAGAGTTCTAAGTTGGAATGTGTATACTTCTGGATATTCTGGGTAGTTATTAAGAGGTGAAACACCATAGGTAGGTAGGTGTTATTGTTCCTAATAATAGGAAGATGTGTCAGGTAGCTAAGAAGTGAGGAGGGGGTTGAGTGAGAGAGGTCAGCCTGGAGGGGAGCAAGAGCATATCCATGAGAGATTTAGGTGTTCTTTGAGTCACTTTTTTAATGTAACCTTTGAGTTGGCTGAGGTAATGACAGAAGGTAAGGAGTTCCAAATTTTGCCTATGTGGTTATGGAAGAGGAAGTCACCTGGTGTGTTATTGCTTTTGGTTTTTGATTAGTCTTTTATCACTAGAACAAAGTTGTCTGGGATGGGTTCATAATTTTAGCAGGCTGGACAGTGCTGGGGTTTTGGCTGGAAGTACTAGGAGTTTATGAGCAAAGGAAAGCTGATGGGATGATAGAAGATTAGGGAACTCAAGCCAGTAAAGTTGATTTAGTGAGTGACAGTGGTGGACTCGGTAGGGGGCACCAGTGGCAAATTTGGCTATTTGGTTGTAGCAGATGCTGAGCTTGGCAATTTCAGTTTTGGGTAGGTTGGTGAAGATAGGTGCGGCACAAAATAGTATGAAGAGGAGGTGAGTTTGAGCTATGGTTATTCTGGCAGGTTGAGTTAAAAATGGTTTATTTTTGTAAAGACTGCCTAGTTTTTTGTGGATGTTTTTTATGGTTTGATTTATATTTAGATCAAATTTGAGGTTGTTGTCAATAGTCACTCCTAGCAATTTAGTATGAGTGTCTGAAGAGATGATAGTCCCATCTCTGAACACAATATTAAATGAGTTGGGCATTGTGGTGGATTTGTTTGGTTTGAATAGCAAAGGTTTGGTCTTTTTGGGATTTAGTAATACGTTTTTGTTAAAAAACAGGCTTCGGTAGATTGGAAGGCTTTTTGGGTGATAGAGAGGAGTTTGTGGGGATCATTGGCTGAGCAGATTACTGTAGAATTATCTGCATATTGTATAGCAGTTGCATGTTGGGAGATGCTGTGGAGATTATTAGTTAAAATGAAGAATAGAAGGGGTCTTAGAATGGACCCTTGTGGGACTCTGGTAGTAACTGGCAGCAGTGAGGATAGGTTGTTGTCCCATCGTACTGCTTGTTGCCTACCTTATAAATAGTTCTCTAACCAGGCTAGTGAATGATTACTAAGTCCCAGTTCACAGAGTGTCAGTTGTATGGTGCTATCCAGGTATCCCACTCCATTCCCTTGCATACATGCAGCAATACCATAGATATGCTACCACAATCTACTACTCCAGTCATTTGTTGTTAAGAAGAGTGACTTACCTTGTGCCTGCAGCAGTTGTGAGGACAGTCTTTCAGGGCTGACTCTGTAAGATGCATGCAGTACACCACCTATACATGGTAAGGTACAGGTAATGTGATGTGTGTGGCATCCTTTTTACTGTGTGTGCGAGTCAGAGTGAGGTGACAGTGTATGTGCTATGCGTTGCCTCTTTGCCTAGGCCAGGGCATACTGGGCATACCTACGGCTGCCTACAGGGACAGGCTCAGGGGGTTCCTCCTCCAAGTCCCCCTGTGCCTGTGGGGACCTTGGCAATGGTAGGGGTCTGTGTGTCCCTTCCCTGTGATGTTCCTGCCAAAGCTGTTTTGGCAGGATTATATTGTGTAGTATGGCAGATACTATGAACATGTGTGCACATGTGGCTGGAGAGTACTGCAGGGATCCACCAGATATGTCAAGGCAGCGGAACCATGACTTGAGCAACCCAAACACATGCTCTATAATGATCCTGGTCTGTGTGTGTGCCTCATTATGGTGTTCTTCAATGGGTGTGTGTGCATTTCTAATGAGTGTCATCATCCAGTTGTGATGCATGCTAGATGTGGGATTCATAATAACTGCCAGGGCTGCCATCACACACATTGATGATAATGCCCTGGGCATTGAACACTTCCTGGCAGCTGATGGAGTGATACCCCATGCAGCTGACATAGACTCTTCTCTCCTCACCAGGTGGTGCTTTGATGTGGACATGAGTGCAGTCTATGGCACCCAGTACCTCTGGGTAGTGTGATACATGGCAGAAGAGTCGCATGTTGCTGGTCCTCTCCTCAGGGGTGTTGGGGAAATAAATGTGCTCACTGGCATGTGTTAGCATGACATCCAGGAACTGGTGGAGTACCCTGAATGCAGACGCCTGTGAGACCACCATGATGTCCCCCGTAGGACTTTGGAAAGTACCTGTAGCTAGTATTCTTAAGGCTAAACATACTTTTGTTTCCACTGGGATGGGTTCCCCTCTGTTGGCTCTGGGTCTGAGGCGAGGACGGCAGACCTCAGTGAGTTGCTGAAGTATGTCACTGTCCACCCTATAGTACTCTACTATCTCCAGCTCATGTAGCTCCTGAAAGGTTACCCTGGGTCTGAACACTCTTCTCCTTCTCAGTCTGGGCCAGTTGTCAGCAACATCATCATCATTGATCTCAGCCTGTAGCACGTAGAGATGTAGCAAAGCAGCAGCAGCTCCTATCATTTTGTCAGTTAAAATTCCCAAGTGTGTACTCTAACAGTGCAGAGTATGTGGGAAAATCAGACTGAAGGGTGCCTGCATACTTTATACTGGTGTGCTGCAGATGTAGCCTGTGTAATTGGCTGAATATGATACATTCCACCTGCCAGCTACATTATTTAGGGATTTGAATGGGCCAGTGTGGGTGGCAGAGGGCTTATTAGTCATTTATAGTTGATTAGCTTTTCAAAGCTGTTTCTTTTTATATTTTATTTCGATTTCCTCCTCTTCTAAGCCCCACTGCATGCCATGCAAACCCGCTGCTCCAGTGTAAACATTCCTAAGCAGCTCCAACCCTCCCCTGTAAATGAGTACACTTAGCTTTCCCTTAACCAGCTAAGCACATCTTAGCAGCCTCAGACACACACCCTTGCTTAGCTGTGCTTAGCTGAGTGCAAACAAGAGCCACTGAGCTCCAATGTGCTTACACAAACTGTGACACACACCCTTTTCATGTCAGCTGCCTACACTACCATATTGTAGCCCTTTCACATTTAGGTACCTGTGGGCATGATGGCCCATTTTGCCATTCAATAAACTTAGCTCATATGCATACACATAATTGCGTATACCTTAGTTCCTGCACTACACCAGAGCCTATGTCCTTAGCAAACACTATAACCTGCCATTGTATGACTCTGCATGGTGGCCAGTATAATGGGAAAATTCATTATAGCTTTACCATTCCTATTTTACAATTTTATTTATTTATTTATTTATTTTTGCAAAATTGCATGTTTGTGCGTCACTGCATGCTGCTTAAATGTGGCAAATGTGATAAAAAAATACTTTTAATTTTTCATTAATTGCATCACTTTTAAATGTTGATGGCCATAGTTTTGGCCATTGGCATGTCTACTGGACCTAATACATGCTTTTATTTGAGTTGTCACAGCCCCTTTTTTATTTTTACATTCCAGTACATGGTTAGTAACCACGTACATTTGTCCTGCAGACACAGCTCCTACATGCATGTCTGTCTGCTTCCTGGATCGCAAAATCACCTCATTTGCATGGTTTTCACCAGCAAATAAGGTTGTTTCCATTCTGCAATCACATCTGTGTCTGCAAAGTGTTGGGAGGCTCATGCACACCCCCAGCCTTGTTTCCTGGATGTCTCGGCCTCCTGATTTCTTGTTTGGGTTGCAACACTATTCCCACACAAAGAATCTCTCCATGTAGGGTTCATTGAATTACCCCCTGTGTCTATGAACATATAAATGACATCAGAGTTAACAAGGGAACAAATGCTTTAGCCAAACATGACGCAGACATTCCAGGTCATCTTTTCAAATTTGTGATCATTGAGAAAATAACACAAGATGAACATAGGGGATCCAAGGCAGCTGTATCTAGAAAGACATGAGCTATTTTGGCACTCCATGCTAACAGCTGGCCCAGACTTAATGATCACACCTGTGATGCCCATGCCCTGGCCCAGCAATCAAGGAGCCTCAGTCCTCACCACTAACACCAGGGGCATCTCATATAGGAGGAAAGGATAACAAATGCAGACAGTAAAGTGCAATTTCCCTTAACAGCACTCAGAGATCACAGTCAGTCCAGGGCTGGTCACTCCAGGTCCTCAATAAGACTCCCCACTGGCACAGCTATAGGGTCCAGATCTCAGCCTAGTGGGCAAGCTAAACCCTCCAGAACCCTCTCTGTTCAACCAGTGTTTTGTGTCCCTGCCAAAGTAGCTGACACGCACACACACACACACACACACACACACACACACACACACACACACACACACACACTTTGAGAAGAGTTTATATAACCACACAGATACTCCTGGGGAAGGCTGGCACAGGTTCTCCAGCTGTGCCCCCTTTTCCCAGACTATACGGTAGTATCAGCTGCCACCACCCACTAATATTTATCAGCTACTCAAAGGCCCTTAAAAGGGTGTCCAATTATTACTGTGCAATATTATTATTCAATTGGTAGTATAGCCCATGGCTAAAGCTATTGGAGTGGCTTAGTCACTCTGTCCAAGGGACCATTAGTACCCCCAAGTAGCAGTGGCTCACCTTCAGTCTCACTGCTACAGGGTAGCTACCTCCCTGAAGTAACCACCTCACCAGTCCTGGCTGCAAGTATGCAGTCTATCTTGGTCTCCCCCAGGCTACCAGACTTACCTGCTTGTCTCCAAGCCTGACTGTGTGTAATTGCACAAGCACAGGGTACTGCACTATCAAACTTATTCCCTATCAGGACATTAGCAGGTATATCCTCATACAGACCTACTTCCTGGCTTCCTTTTCCACCCTCCCAGTCAAGGTGAACCCTAGCCAAAGGTACTTGGAATGGGATCCCTCCTAAAGCCCTGACTGGAGTAGACTGCCCAGGCAAGTAGTGCTCCTGTGTAACCATTGCAGGCTTTACAATGGTTATTTCAGAGGCTGTGTCTCTCTTGGCCTCTTTGCCATTCACTGCAATAGGATATAATCTCTGGGGGTAGTTTAATATCCTTCTTGTCCCAAAACAACCTACTATTGGCATTTTGTTTTTCCCACTTGTTGGCTCCCTCACCTTTGGTTCCCCATCTTGCCTCTGTGGACACCTGTATGCCACATGGCCCCACTGGTTGCATTCAAAACATTTAAACCTAGCTCCTGGACATGTACCTAGACTAGTGGCTTCCCCTGCTACTGGCAGACTCTGTTGGGGCAGTCTGTGCTGCCCACCCTGAGTTCCTTTAGAACCATGAGCAGTACTGGGGGTCACTTTCTTGTGTAGGGCTGCCCTGCTTGCAAGGTATAGGTCTCCCTTCTTCCCCAACTCATCTGAAGTAGCACATTGTCTATCAGCTAACCAGATCCTCATGTCCTCAGGAAAAGTGCTAAGGGCTTGTTCCCTCACCAAAAGGTCTGCCAGCCCTTCAAAAGTGGTGACCTGACATCCACTCACCCACCTATGGATATAAGTGCCCAATTCAGCAACATATTCATACACACTTTCATCTGCCTTGCGTCTATGCTCATGAAACTTTTTCCTATATGTTTCTAGTGTTAGCTTAGTGTTAGCTTAAATAATTTTAACAAGTGATTTTTAACAGCAGTATAATCAAAACATGCAATGTCAGACATTTTTGACAAAATGGTTACAGCTTTACCATGGAGTAAGGGGGTCAGGAACTGTACCCAGAGCCTTTGGTTAACACTATACAGTTTGCATACCCTCTCAAACATATGAATAAAACTATCAAAATTATCCCCCTCTTTAAACTGTGGAAGAAATTTACTGACCTTTTTTGCTTCTGGGGTCCAGTTACTCCACTCCCCATTACCCCCATGACTCTGGCAAAGACTCAGCATTTCCCTCTCATGCTTCTTCTGCCGCTCCTTTTCCTCAGCTTCCAGGCATAGCAGGTTCTCATTCTCCTCAGCCTGTAGACTCCTCATTCTCTCAGCTGCTTCTATATCCAAATGTCTGGCCTCCAACTCAAGTCTCTTTAGCTCCAGATGGATTTTTAAGTCTTCTGCAGAAAGGTTGAGCTGCCCATACTCCGAGGGTATTATATCTCCACTGCCAGTCTGATTGTCCTCCTGGTTGCTGTTTTCTGATGCAACTGTAACTAAGGCTGCAATCAGGTCTGCCTTAGTCAGGTTTCCATGCACCAGTCCCCTAGCTTGGCAAATCTTAGCCAGCTGGCTCCTTGTCAGCTTTCCGTACCCCTCTGCTGACATGCTGCCTGCTCACCCTGACTAACTAAGCTAACAAAAGAAATAAAACAGTTGCGATCTGAACTCTGAGTATTCACTGCATGGCTGATTTAGAGTACAAAACACCTTCAAAGCTCACTGTACCCAAGCTACAGGAATTCACTCTACCCACACCACTACAAGCCAATTAGTATTTGCCAACAATTAATATGTGATGTGGATATCCCACCACTGCCAAACAATTAATATGTGATGCTCATGCCCTGGCCCAGCAATCAAGAAGCCTCAATCCTCACCACTAATACCAGAGAGGAGTGTCTCATATAGGAGGAAAGGATAACAAATACATACAGTAAGTAAAGTGCAATTTCCCTTAGAGCACACAGAGATCATAGTCAGTCCAGGGCTGGCCGCTCCCTTGCTCTCCAGGTCCCCAATAAGACTCCCCACTGGCACAACTATAGGGTCCAGATCTCAGCCTAGTGGGTAAGCTAAACCCTCCAGTACCCTCTCTGTTCTTAAAAGGGTGTCCAATTATTACTGTGCAATATTATTATTCTATTGGTATTATAGCCCACGGCTAAAGCTATTGGAGTGGCTTTGTACAATTTTACCAAAGGCATGCAGGTACTCTAAAGAGCATAAATTATCTCTACAAAAACAGCCACAGTTGAGAAGGTTTAAAAATATTTAATAACAAATAGTCAAAACACAAGACAATACTTTTTACTACACAGTGCTAGTGAAGAGTTCAGAGATTACAGATAAATACTTAAAATAATTCAGTATTACAGTTCTGACATCATAGAAAAACACTTCATCTAATCTTTCTAGTTTCTAGTTATTTCTAAGAGAAAACACAAATCTAAGATAAACTTACATATAGAGTAAGACAGTGCTGGTGAGTTGGATGGTCAAGACAAAAATGCTTAATGCCCTCTGATTCTCTTTGTTTTTAAAATCACATTCATGGTTCCCATTACATCATTCTTCACACTTCCCTTGGTTCCCAGGCTAACATAAACTACATTTACATTCTTCACCTCTGGGCAGAAACCAGAGCAATAAAGGACATTTATGCATGCAAATTTTGGCCATTACTTCTAGCCTTACAACAATAGCAAGAATTCCTTCATCTAGACTGGCTGGAGCCATGTTTACATCAAAGGGTCACAACATGCTTTCCTTGGTCAGTAGAGTGCACTGTTGTTACATTGTTTTCATTTCCACATGTAACACTATTTTTACCATTTAAGACACAAGCCTGTTAATATTTACAAATGACAGAATTATCTATAAAATTCTATCTGTCTAGGCTGGCAGCCTTCACAACACCTCAATTGGTTGTTTACCTAAACTTAATGCTTTAAAAAGATAAAATAAAAATGTAGGTTATTTCTCATTTTCATTTCTCTTCTTATAGCTCCTTATTATTATATTTTGCTCTCCATATGAATATTTTTTTGAAATTTCTTTGAATCTTTTTGTTGTGTAGTAACACAAAATTTTGGGAGCAAGTTTTTTATGTTTATTTTTATGCTTTTATTATGCCTTTCATGATTTGTCTATGGTTTGTTATGTTAAGATAAGGTTAGGTGACATCTTTTTGCAATGCTTAATACTATGGAACACGATGTAATGTAAGCTATGGGGTAAAGATTTTAATAGGGATGTATAGCTTTAAATTTCATGAACGAAAGAGGGCTTGGTTGTCATGTGACCTAGGATGTTATATAAGCTCCTTTTCAAATTTGTCTGGATTTTTACTGTTTTATCTGAAGAAGTTTTGCATTTATTAAAACAAAAGCACTAAAACCAAACATTTCAACAGCTTTTAAGTGTTTTTTAGATTGTTTCCTGCTGGAACAGAGAACTGGAGTCTCTACAGTAACTTAATTTTCCTCTAGGCAGATAAGGTGTCATCTCCTCAGCAAATAACATCAGGTGTGCCACAAGGTTCAACATTAGGACTATTACTTTTTAATGCATGTATAAATAAAATGCATAGAGACTCTCACCCAGAAAATGTAATCCAATATGCAGATGAGTCAACACTCATATATACACCCCCGGATTCTCAAAAGCTTGCACGGCATGCATGACTAGTGTAAGAGGTAATTTTGCTAATATGGAGGTCGAGCAATCCACGTATGTGCCCGTTTGGCGTGCGCGAGAGCTCAAGCACTAGTGCTGCATGTTCCCAGCCCCCATATGCAAATTACCCCATTTGCAGGTGAAAACCATGCAAATGAGGTAAATCTGCCATCCAAGAAGCTGGAATCAGGGCATGCAGGACTAGCGTAATATGTAATATGCAGAAATGTACTCAGTTAGTAACCGAGTACGGATCTGCAAAATCCAAAACGGGGACATGACAGCACCAAATTAAGGTGGCATATCATTGAGGAAGCATGCCAATGGCCAAGTATAAGGCCACTGGCATTGCAAACAATGCAAGATGTACAAAACACAACTTTCATTATATGTCTGCCGATCACAGCTGCCGAAGCATAGGGCAGTGGGGAACAAACGGGAACGGTGGGAAAACAAGAAAATAAACCTAAAAAATCAGTCTAACTAAAGCCAGTATTCCGCCATGCATTTCAGTGGCAGGCACAAGACAACCTGGCCAGTGAATACTGGTTGTTAAGGGGGGAGGCACAGTGTGACACATGTAACTATACATTAGCAGACAATCCTATGCAAATGAGGGGAAGGATAGTGAATCCCAAATTTCCCCAGCATGTGCAGCAGGTCCCAATAGTCTAAGAGTATGAATAGCTGAGTGCAAGACTAGGAGTTAGTTGACATCATGGGTGGGTGTGTCAGGCATACTGTAAGCGGACTGGAGCCCTGTGGCTTGGGTATGCTCCTAGCGTAGCACAGCCAAGCTAGGGGGGGTGTCTAAACCTGCCTAGCACTCTTTACAAAGTGTAAGCGGGTGCGCGCTCCACGCACTGGGAGTTACAGGAAGAAAAATGAAGTTAAACTAGGAAGCAGCAGCAGTATGCATATCTGAGTACTCTGTTTGAGCGATGCAGCCCCGGGTCCAAACAGAAGGGCAATGGGAAGGGAAATCAGCAGTATGAAGGTATACAAGGAGAACTAGCATATCTGGTAGGTGAAACATATCAGAAGTAGCCAATTACACAGGTAGCAGCCCAGAACACTACTATAAACTAACCAAACACCTTCCCCACTGGTCTTTCCCACACTCTACACCACCAGTGTATACAAGTGGGGAAATTTTAACAAACAAACCTACAAAATGAGAAGGGCTGCAGCAGGCAACATAGAACAACATGTGCAAGAGGCTGAGGGTGGTGAGGATGTGCATGCTGCTGAACAACCCATAGTGAGTAGATGGAGAAGAGTGTACAGACCCAGGGTAACCTACCAAGGACTACATGAGCTGGAGATAGTGGAGCGCTACAGGGTGGACAGAGACCTCCTACAGCAAGTAGTTGAGCTATGCCAGCCACACCTGACACACCAAACGACCGAGGGGAACCCATCCCACTGGATACCAAGGAATGTGCAGGCCTAGGTATATTAGCCACAGGGATCTCCCAAAGCACAACTGGGGATAACATGGGAATCTCACAGGCATCAGCATCCAGAGTATTCCACCAGTTCCTGGATGCCATGGCAGCACATGCCAGTGAGAATGTATATTTCCTCAACACCCATGAGGTGTTGACCAGCAATATGCGTCTCTTCCACCAAATAGCAGAATACCCTGGGGTAGTGGGTGCTATAGACTGCATGCAGATATGCATCAAAGCACCACCTTGTGAGCAGGGTAGGGCCTACATCAACTGCAGGGGCAACCCCTCCATCAACTGCTAGGTCGTATGTGATGCCCAGGGCATTAGAATTAATGTGTGTGCTGGCTGCCCTGGAAGCTATGACGATTCCCACACATGGCATCTGATGCAGCTGTACCAGAGATTTGCCAATGGGGTCATCCCCTACGGTCACCTAGTGGGGGATGCTGGGTACACACTGGAGACATGGCTGATGACACCCATCAGAAATGCACACACACCTGAACAACAACACCATAATGAGGCACATGCACAGGCCAGACACATAATAGAGCATGTGTTTGGGATGCTCAGGTCATGGTTCCAGTGTTTGGACACATCTGGTGGAGCCTTGCAGTATTCACCAGCTACATGTACCCAGATTGTTATGGTATGTGTGATGCTACACAATATGATCATGCGGAAACAGCTGCAGCAGGAACAGCATGGGGCAGGGCCACACAGCATCCCACCAATGCCAAGGCCTGCACAAGCACAGAGTGACCCGGAGGAGGAAGAACCTGAGCCTGCCCCAGTAGGCAGAAGGAGGCATGCCCAGTATGCCCTGGCCATGGCAATGAGGCAACGCATAGCACATGCATTAACACAGTAGGGTCCCAGGGAATGACACCGCTGTTCAACTCTCACATACAGTAAAAAGGTTGCAAAACATTAAACCACCTGTGCTCAACCATGTATAGGGAGTGTACTATGTGCATCCGACAGAGGCAGCCCTCCAGCATCATCCGCAAGCCTGGCACACCCACAAGGTAAGTCAATCAACCTGCCAAATGTGTTGTCACCTGTAGACATGATATGGATGTGAGCATGCAAGGGAATTGGGTGGCTGAATGTTATCGCAGCAGACAGTAGACATCCCATAGTGGCACCCTGACATGTGTAACACATACTGGAGACACAATAGTAGCCAGTACTACACAGGGAGACAGAAGCAACTGCAGGAAATGTGCTATGTGAAATGTGTGTCCATATGACCCGCACATGCCAGTAAGGACGGTTCACATACCCAGCAGTCAAAGCCAACAGGACAGGTGGACACAAACCCAAACAGAGCCTGTGCCATGGCCCCAGAATGATGGCTAGGGGTAACACACCCCCAGACCTACACACACAGACCACAGCAGGGCAGGCAGTGGGATGCCAGTTCTGAAGGATAGGACATCAGACAATAGTATGTAGGGCAACCAAAGCCATGATCTGTAGTACACTGGTATGCCTCTACACAACATGACAGTTAGCAATACAGAATGAAATGGAGTACATGACATACCAGTACAGTCATAGCAAATGTTTACAAGTGTTACTTGTGCCCCCCATCCCACATAGCAATGTAATGACAGTCAGGTGTGCCCCCCCATGTAGACACGTAGAAACAGTCAGGTGTGCCCCTACCCCCACTCCAGCGTAGAAAGGTAGTAACAGTCAGGTGTCCACCCATTCCTGTATAGAAATGTAGTAACATGCATGAGTAGGTATAATACGAGTAGAGTAGAGATGCCCAGAGGTGCCCAAGGTAGCAGGATAGGTTGTAGCATGTCCACAATATGCAGGTCTGTGTGTGGTAGGATGGAGTGTGTTTCCTATTGTGTGAGAGTGGTCAGTATGTATGCATGTCGAGGTAAGACCTGGTGGCCATAGCCCAGTACTGCTGATGACAAGGACAAGCCCACACAACTGCAGTGCCGAGGACAATCCCCACCAGCATACCACCTGCTAGCATTAAGCTAATGTAAATGTATGGTGGTAATATATGTCACCATCTGAAAGACTGATATGGCATGGCTGTTGGGCTAGATATACAAGCAGTAGACAGGGGAAAGTACCCCAGACATACAGTATACATTGTATCACTGTGAAATGGAGACACCCCTGGAATTGTACATACAGGTATGCATCACAGCAACTGGTCCTGTAGTAGGGGATACCAGTGATGTCCGGCCAAACACCTGCAGATCATAAAGGAGGTAGGACTGATGTACTGGGAAACAGCTGGTGTACCTGCACATGCCAGCATACTAGGAATGCCCCATGCATATCTGTGTGTCAGATGCAAGTACTGTCCATAGCACACATGCACCCAGCCCACGCAAACATCACCCACAGGTACCTCTCTGGCCAAATCCCTGCTGTGGAGAAAAGGTACAGTATGACCCCTCCTGTACATGACAATAGTGGAAGAATGCAGCATGCAGTGCAGGTGTCCCACGCAGGTGTGTCTCTAGCTGTACGTAGCACCCTGCCAGCATCCACACCACCTGATCAAGACTGAGAAGGAATTTGCATGAACACCTATTACACCCCAGGGGAATATACTGTCTGGCGGTCTGCAACTGTAGGCCTGACAGAATGCAACGGCCTGCCACATGTTGCCTGCAGCAACATCTAATGCCCCACAGGCCTCAGCCAAAGGCCTGTGTCTCACACATACTGCCAATGCATGTGAAGTCATGGACACCCAAATAACAACATAACACACTCCACATAAACAATATGCAAGGCCATGTGGACAAACCACAGTAACATGTCCACCATGTCCCACTGCATGAACTGTGGACCAACACTAACACACATCTGTGATGGGGTGATACCCTTAGGGAAAGTATCAGAGAATGTATGCAAAATGGCTGGAAGAGGTTAGAATAACAGAGGGGGGGTGGGTACATGGGCAGCATGGAATGTGCAGGATCTGGCACCAAGCTGTGTGCCTACACTATCCCTGGCTGCAAACACATAAGTGGGTGGTGACACACCTGCCCGTACACCACACTAAGGTTAATGTTCTGACCCATGGCCCCTGTCTTTGGGCAACCTCTGTGAATCTGTACAGCTGTGAGGCATTGCCACAGCAAGATAAGCCCAGACTGCCTTGTCAATGGGTGTACAAGTATGGGATCCCCTGTCAGCCCTCTACCAAGATCCTGTACTGGATACACAGACCCAGCAGCAGGTGTTTGCAGCTCCCCCTCCAGAATGGCATAACCTACCATGAATATGTAGGTGTCTGTCCACAATACCAGACACAGCTGCAGTCACCCTTGTCCCCAAGACAGCACTGTGAGCAAGAATGGCCACCTGGCAGTACATGGAGACAGAAACCATCACTGTGTATAACAGTACACATGTCTGAATATCTCTGCTAACAGCAATACCATGTGGCTGAAGCAGCACAGACTATCCCCTGCACAGTTTGTCCCCATATTGCCAAATGAATGCTAGATACCCAGCAGAAACACCTTGCTACCTGTAGGTGTACAACACAAAGGTCTGCACTGGAATACAAACTACCTAGTATTGATCCACACATTCTATACAGAAGGGCATACTGGGCATGCTCACACACTTAGAGAAATGAAGGCAATGTCAGTCAACAACATACTGAAAGGTCATACTGGGCATGCTCACACACGTAAACAAAAGAAGCCCATGTCTGCAAACAACAGTGGACCAGACAAATCTGGCAGTCACAGATGTTAGTACAGACACTCCTCAGTATGCACCACTCATGCATTGCACACACAGTGGATAGGAATACATGCATATATCCAAAGACAATACAATATAATATGCAAAACGTACATGTACATAGATGTGTGGGAGAGAGTGACTGTGACAAGGAGCCAACCATTATGAGGCTTGCCCCACCCAGTACACAGCCAAATGACTACAACCACATGATGCTCAGATGTCAGTCACTGTAGACATTAGCCACCTGTATCTGTCAGCATTATGGACTATGTGGTGCACGTGCTAGCTGTGCAACATGATGGTACAAGGAAGTAGTCATCTAGCAGGTGTATACACATACCTGTGGAATATAACACTGCGCGTGCCCGCACGTGGTGTGTCAACCTCTAGATTAATGGGTTATGGCCCAGGCACACACACTGCCCTCCCCATAGCCCTACTATGACAAACCCGCTGAAGACTACCATGTTGGAATATACCCCTGGGAAAAGCGTACTGTGTACCGCTGTATTGTCATAAAGTAGCTAGGTAGGTGTTCAAACTCCTGATGTGGCAAGCTTGTGCATGTGTGTTAGTGTGTGTGTGTCTGTCTGTGTCTGTCTGCATAGAGAGCAATGCATTTTATGGTAGCCACACTCCATACAACTCCCATACTCAACTTTGGCAAGGCTGCTGATGTCACCCAACCAGAAATACACCTCCGGGAAGGTTGTAGCTCAGTTTAACTGCATACTGCTGTACATTGATAAAGTAGCTAGGTAGGTGTTCTAACCCTGGACATGGCAAGTGTGTGTGTGTGTCTGTCTGTATAAAGAGCAATGCATTTTTGTGTAGCCACACAAATTACAATGCCCATACTGGGAGGTGACAAGGCTGCTGATGTCACCCACCAGAAATACACCTCCGGGAAAGTTGTAGCCCAGTAATCTCCATAGCGCATCCTGTAACTGTGTACTGCTGTAGAGTGATAAAGTAGCAAGGTATGTTTTCTAACCCCAGTTGTGGCAAGTGTGTGTGTGCGTGTTAGTGTGTGTGTGTGTTTGTCTCTGTCTGTGTAGAGAGCAATGCATTTTTGTGTAGCCACACAAATTACAATGCCCATACTCAACATTGGCAAGGCTGCTGATGTCACCCACCCAGAAATACACCTCCAGGAAGGTTGTAGCCCAGTAATCTCCATAGCGCATCCTATAACTGCGTACTGCTGTAGAGTGATAATGTAGCCAGGTAGGTGTTCTAACCCCAGATGTGGCAAGTGTGTGTGTGTCTGTCTGTCTCTGTCTTTGTAGAGAGCAATGCATTTTTGTGTAGCCACATAAATTACAATGCCCATACTTGGATTTGGCAAGGCTGCTGATGTCACCCACACAGAAGTACACCTCCGGGAAGGTTGTAGCTCAGTAATCTCTGTGGCGCGTCCTGTAACCATGTACCACTGGAGTGTGATTTAGATCGGTGGCAGGGTTCTGTCCCAACCCATGGCAGTTCTGGATGTTTTGTGTGTGTCCATGTCTGTATACGGAGCAATGCATTATAGGCTAGTCACACGCAGTACATTTCACATGGCCCACTTTGGCAATCCAGCTGATGTCATTCTTTGTGAAATACAGCTTTGGGGAGGGAGTTCCCTAGTAATCCCCTTGGTGCGTCCTATAACAGCTCCATGCTGTAGTGTGGTATGGACCTCTGTCAGGGGTTTTAAACCCACACATGTCGGTCATGGATGTTTTGTGTGTGTCTCACTGTCTGTGTTGGGAGCAATGCATTTTATGGTAGTCACCCGCAGTACATTTCAAATGGTCTGCTTTGGCAATCCTGCTGATGTCAGTCATTGTGGAATACACTCTTGGGGAAGGAGTACATCAGTAATGTGTGTGGTGCGTACTATAACTGCATACTGCTGAGGTATTATAAACTACTTAGGTAGGGGTTCTACTCCCAGACATGACAGGTGTGCATGTGTGTGTGTTTGTATCTCATATCCTGTATAGAGGTTTTTGTGAGCCTGTGGCCAATGTGGAGCGGGTTTTACATACATCTTATATGGCGGCCCTACTATATAGCACAATGTTCACCATACAGGGATAACAGATGTGAAATAGCTGAGAGGCTGGGGTGCAAAGCCATACCCATACATGTGACATCAAGGCCAGGTAATCACATTTAGCAACCCCAGTATTACCCAGAGCACACTCTCAACACATGTCACATACGCACACATATGCCTAGGCAACAGCCAATATGTGGGTAGTACACTGGATATTGGCCACTGATAGTAACCATGTAGTGATAGCAGTGGGCTACAGAGGGCATGTCCCCTGTCCATCTGTCCAATATACATGTACATGTTGACAGTGCACCTCTCCCATGTTCCCCAATGGACACCTGCACCACCTGTGGTGCCATCACATGTGTCCCACAATGGACATACCATGCCTGACAGCATGCACTGTATGGACAGTTGCCACTGACACCAGGGAATGCTGTCAGCATGATATTAATGTAAGTTCAGGTAAACCTGGTGCCCATTACTGGTCCCTGCCACAGCGGGCAAGACTGGCACATATAACATAGGCCAGATGCCCCAGGTACAGATCCACATGTCACTGTACATGCATGTGGGAGGTGTGCACATCCCAGATGCCATCCATGTCATGGGGTAAGGAACACATACATAGCAAAAGATGCACAGCATGGGCCACACACAATAATCACCCAGGTGACTGGATGGGTATACAACACCCACCTGTGTGGGCAAGAGCGGAAACCACAGTCCTGAGACACAATGCTGACCATTGTCATGTGGCCTGATGGCAAGGTATACCCATCTACCCTTTTACAGCCTGCTGCCACAGTTGACCACCACACACCTCTGCAGACATGCACCCATCCATGTCAGTACTGGCACCCTATGTGTTTGTCTGTGTGTTGTATGGTGCGTATGTTCACAGCCACACTCATTACAACCCCCTTGCACATACAGAGGCATGCTGTCAGATGTCAGACACCTCCTCATACCCTTTGCCCATACCACTTCCATATGACCCACGTGGTGCATGTTGTACCTGCATAGTGATGTGTTGTGGCAATTCTGCTACTGATGTGCTCTACCCCTGGCCCTGCCAAGTGTGTCGATGTGTGCATGTCCCTGTGAGAGTGTGGCTGTGTAGATGCTTGCACCTGTTCATGCTGACAGGCATGTGTACATCGCCTACCGTATAGCTACCTTATCCATGTTGCAGGTGTCACGCACCATCACAGATATGTTCTGAGGGCTCCACAACAGGTAACCCATGTGGCGCATCCAATAACTGCATCAAACTGTGGACGCAGTACATAGTTGTCAGGGGTTTGAAACCCTCTGCTGGTAGGTGTGTGACACAAACAAACTGCGGTTTTACTCCACCACCCCTCCCTGACATGACTTTGCCTCTGTCTGCATCTCCCAATCCTTCTCTGGTGGATGTAGAGACCTACATCAGCTTTGCTTAGGCAGCAGCATGTGTATTTTAAGTGTTATTCATGATCAGCTGATGGCCTCTGCACAAATTGCAGCCCTCCCCTAGCTGATTGCATGTATAACAGCTGTGGTAACAGCCCCATAGCCAATTGCATGGAAACACATTCTGATATCTAGGAACATCAAGTTGGTGTTGGCCCTTGTCATTCACTGTGAGCAGGAACAAGATCCATTGGTTGGCAACCAGCATCTGCAATGGATTGGGGATTTAACTTCTACAACATACACTGTGGAAACAGGGTAACAGACAGGAGGGGGATGTGCCTGACCCGCCTACAGACTGTAAGTGCTGCTATACTGCATGTGGCGTACTGTTGGTCTAACAGTGTGTGTGTGGATCAGTCTTTCTTACATGTCTCCATACCTGCCATGTCAGTTCCATGTTTATGTGGAATCCCCATTTGCAGGGTCATCTGCAGACAGGGCAGTGTGTTGTGCTGTTGGTTCCATGTGTTACCTACAGAGCATCCATCTGTGGACTGCAGATGTGTGTACATATGTGTACATATGTCGTGCATGATGTGGTGTGTATTTGCTGTACACCATAATTAGTGTCATCATATCCGTTGACATGCCAGTGAGATATCAGACCGCCCCACATATTATGTAAAGTAGGGGTTATATTTGATGACATAACCTGGAAAGTCTGTGGATGTTTGTACAGTCCTACGTATGTGTGGGCATCAGTGCTACAGACAGCAGGTAGCATTAACTTCTACAGGGGAACTGGCACACTGAGGGCAGCTACATATGGGTAGGGGGTTCAGGAACTACAGAGTGTGAGTAGAGCCGTGTTATGCTTTGTATAGTACTGGTGTTACAGGGTGTGTGTGTACATACTACTTTACCTTGGAATGCAGTCTGTCTGCATATCCCACAACTGTGGGTCTATCCTGTTGGTGGCCAGAGGTATGCCTAACATGTGTTGTCAGTCCACCACACCGGTCCTGTGTCTGATATCCCACTGGCAGTGTGCGTGTGTGGAGTGCTATCAGTACATGACCTACATATCATGCTTTGCACATATGACATGCTGTGGTGGGATGTTCCGTAGTGGGCTGTGAGCATATCACACTGCCATTGCTGCCATCAGTCCATGTCTGTTGTATCCCCCACACATATGGTGGGTCTGGGGCCATATATGTGTGGGTGTTACCTACACAATATGTGCGTACTCCTATGCACTGCAGAAGCCAGTGTATGTAACAGTGGTATGTGGCCCTGTATTCTTGAGTGTGTGGGGGGCACCATAAATGACCTTGGCTGTTAAATATGTGGGGGTATCAGGGGTGAGCTGCCATGAGGTATGTGGATGTAAAGTGCCGTATACTTCACCTACATATACATCACGTATAAATATTTGGTTACTGCAAGGCTACTGCCACCTGCCAGACAGACTGTTCTGTTTGTCAGTGTGCATGTGATGGTGTAATGTATGCCTTGTTATGTCACAGTTACAACCCATGTGGTCACATGATGTCCTTACCTCCCACTGCTGTCGTACAGAGTGTAGATAGCGGCTGATGAACTATACACCTGCATTACACACCGTTGATTGCTTGGTATCCTGTGGCCCAGTCAGTCCTTACTACTGTACAACTCTAAGGACTTGGCCTAGGCAGAGATGGTTGTGGACTTTTCCTGACTACTGCATTAGTATAATTGTTTCACAGTTGCAGTCCTCTGTTTATATGGCTGTCACTGTCTGAACAACTATATGACATGGCATGTAGAACTGTCATGGTACACAATGAGAGGTATTCCATTTCCACATACCTGTGTGTGGAGTTTTCCCAGTGACCTCTCTGTGGGTATATGTTGCAGGCGACCAATGTCATTTGTATGGGTGGCCCATACAGTGTCCGGTTATTCAGGGGTTAGCTGTAGGCATAGTGGCTGTTCCATATTGTGTGTACCAACTACATATGTATCCTACTGTACATATATCTGTGTGTGTATGTGTAGTCACATGTATATCCATATATTTGTATATATATATATATATATATATATATATATATATATATATATATATGTATGTATGTACATATGTACATATATATGTATGTATCTGCATATCTGTGTCTGTGTATCTGTATCCTGGGGATGTTGCTGGCTACCACAATTTACATTACCTATGGGAGGCAGACTGTACTGCATGATATGTCAACAATACCAGCCTGACACCATACAGGTGGGATGTTGTACTCGTAAACTTCCTGTGCCCATGTCATGTCATGTCCTGGTTACAGTATCTGCAACACTTGATAGTGTATTGCGGGGCAGATGTGTATCGTCATGGGAGGGGGATGCCTACACGTACATGATGTATAGTGTGTGGGGCATCTCAACCCCAGTAATGGTGCATGCATATGTGTGTTTGTTATTCTGCCGTTGCTCTCTGCAGATGTATGACCATATGTACCGATATATATATATATATATATATATATATATATATATATATATATATATATATATATATATATATATATATCCACTGACATGTATGTAACTATGTCCGTATATACCTACATAGCTGTATATCTGCATACACATATTTAACATGCTGTGTATATGTAGACATATAGTGTAGACACTTATATGTGTCAATGTAGCCATCAGCATGTATATATATCCACATATAATGATATATATGTATATAGTGTTAGAAAGCTGTACATATATATATATATATATATATATATATATATATATATATATATATACACATCTACAGATACATTGTAGCAGTGTAGATAGTAATATATTTACACACTGATACATCTAGATGATGGTATACATTCTCTGTACATTTGCATGACTGGACTGGTTGTTATGTTCTGGTTATTGCCCTGACTTTCTACAGCTGTGGTGGCCTACTGTTAGACCATTGTAGCTGTGTTGTGGAGGGTCCTGGGGTCAAGAACTGCATATGCTGGATATTGCATTGTGCAGCATATCTGTTACAGCTGTGGTGGGGGGAATATAGCAGCCATCACCAGGTTCCCCTCATCTGAGCCCTGACCCCCATCAACCATACATAAGTTCAGTTATTTTGTGGTGGGGGTTCTGGTTGTTATTCCTATCTGGTGCTGCAATTCACATATCTGTCTGTAAATCTATATGTATATCTATATTCATATGTCAACATATGTGGACATATGTATCCACCCACCTACATACCATTGATGTGATAGGATGTATGTGTGAGTCAGACATATATATGTACCTGTGTATCTCACTACATATACAGATCTATGACTGTCCATATGTCTATGCATGAGTGTCTCACAATATTGGCCTACCCCACATTCGTCTGGCCGATTGATGTGGATGATGTCAGCCATGTGGTCAGTCAGGAATGCCGATATATTACAGTTGCAGACATCATGTTGTTCAGATTATGTGTATTACAGCAGATCACTGTTTAACTAGCAACGTTTTACATGTATATGAACATTATTTCATGTGTCCAGATATGTACCCCACTTTTGTCACACTGTGTCCACAATGTGTACAATAAAGTGGATGAATGTTGTACTATTAGTACAATTCCCCTTATGCAGATTGTCTGTGCTACATGATATATCTGGGTATACATGGGATGTCTGTATATCCGACATGGTGTAGTGTTAATTCACTATGATTGTGATATGCAGGGTCCTGGGTTCGGGCCATGCAGTGACTGTCAATTATGTTGCAGGGATGAACAAGGGTGGTGGGATGCAGGGTAATTAAGGCACTTGTAAGCAGTCATGAGCGTCTTTGCACAATGGTATGTGTCACCAACTGCAGGTAACAGCCAGTTACACCAGGTTAGCCTCGACATTGCTTACTTTGTGTACGCAGTGCTCACCATCATGCAAATACAGACCTAACAGCCAGTTACACCAGGTTAGCCTCGACATTGCTTACTTTGTGTACGCAGTGCTCACCATCATGCAAATACAGACCTCTGGTTACATATGCCTACAAATAGTTTGCATCAGAGTTGCTGAGCCTGGGAATGTAAACATGCATGCTAGTGCTGACATATGCTTACAACAGCTTATTGCTGTTTAACCTAACTACTGCTGTAGGCATTCTGATACCGACACCTCACATGTGCATTTCCTGCAGAACTCCTGTTTTTATATATATATATATATATATATATATATATATATATATATATATATATATATATATATATATTATTTCCTGGCCACAGTACTCCAGTTCATGTATATATGTAATTCCGTGGGTTATGCAACATACATATTACCCATAACGTGGTTTGCCATGGGAAATGGTATGTCCCAGTACCTTCCCTGTGTCCCCCTCTCCTTTCTCGCTGACATCCATGGACCGGTCTCATTAGAATGGGTTCATCCAACCATGTCATGCCTAGGTCCATAATGTTGTACCCATCATTCCCTCCCCCGCCATTCCCCCCTACACATCACTCATCCTTTCTACAGGTTCCAGCCTAATCTAACCACACCACTACACATTGCCCACTCTCCACTTCTCGGGACCCTTCGCATATGTTGTCTCAACCCATGGATCTTCAGGCTTCCCACACATGTAGTCCACCTACATACATCACCGTCTGTGCTTACGTTTCAGGCATGGTATGTTACCCTGAGGACTCTTTCTGGCAGATGTTTGGGATTGTTCTACCAGGGATGAATGTGCATTTGTTTAAGAGTAGACTTAGCAGGGTGACACTGTGTCTCCCACTGGTAGTATCCTGCCAATAGTCTGGGAGCCAGTGCTGTGCTACGCTTAGCGGTGCATATTATTAGATTTGCATGATAATCGCCTTTTGGCATTGATTTCCCCTTCGCCACTTGTTATGTATGTGTCATGTATCCTTGACACATGTGCGGACACTGTCTGGGGTCCTGGGAACTTCTACTCTTCATTACATTAACACCTCACATCTGGACTTACTGCTGTACTCCAGTTCACATATGTATGTTCTGTAGTCAGTTATGGCACATGTGACTGCATACGGATGTCTTTCACAGGTTCATTTTGGTTAAACTATGGTGAGGACATGTTTACTACTACCCCATTTTTCTGTACATCTGTCATGGCTTGGTGGATATGTGGACATATATATATGTGTAGTTGTCAGCATTTGCATGCATATCTGTTCATATATTTGTATTTATATATATATATATATATATATATATATATATATATATATGTATGTGACTACATCTATAGATAATTTAGATAGTAATATATTTGCACACACGCGTCCTTCTAGCTGTAGGTATACATTCTCTGTGCTGTTGCATGACTGGGCTGGGGTTATGTTTCTGACAACATACGATTTATGCATATCTGCCATGGCTTACTGGTAAATCCTTTTGTGTTTGGTGTGCATGGTCCTGGGTTCTGGCCTTGCAGAAGCTGTTTGTTTTGTTGCTGGGCAGAACACCGGCCGTTGGATACAGTGTGCTTAAGGCACTTTATAGCGGTTGTAAGCGGGTTTGTGCAGAGGTAAGCCGTGTCTTCCACCCAGTTAGCTTCTCCTTTGCTTAATCTATGTTGGCAGTGCTTGACCCAGTGCAAATGCACTTGCACACACTTACTGGTGCTTGCATATGCTTACTACTGCTTATCTGTGCTTACGCCTGCTTACTGCTGCCTTATTCATTATGATACTGACTCTACACATGTGCATTTCCTGCAATACTCCTGTTCATAAAATGCATGTTATTTAGTGGGTTTTGCATTAGAGATTTGCTTCTACCATGCTTTGCCATGTAAAATGGACTGTGCTGCGCTGGGACTTGAACTGGGAATGCCTGCTCGTTAGGCGAACGCTCTGCCCACTTCACTATTGCTGACATGTTTCATTTGCATATATTGTCCTTGTTATCTTCTTCAGCCTTTTAAGCTGCTTTCACCATGGCTAAGCATTGGGCACACCCACGCACTTACGGTTAGCTGTACTCGGAGCTTTAGACACCAATACAGGGGTTTCTTCTTTTCATCTTTATGTCCTGTTGCTGTTGTACACACGGGGGACTGTTGGTGGGGATATGTGGACACCTATGAGTGGTATCGCTCATTTATTTCCACTTTCTGCTGTTCAACATAGCAGGGGCATGTTTATTCTGTGGGCTCTGCTCTCAGACATGCCCCATGCACTTGTACATGCTCTGTGAGCGCCTTCATTACTATGCATGGTGCGCTGCCGTCCTGCTCCTAAGTGGCCGCTTCCACGCAGGACTAGACCAGTCCTGCATGGAAGATTAGTAAATCTGGGGGATAGTCTTTCCAGTCAGACTGCTACAAGATGATTTACAACATTCTATTACAAACCTGAAAACTGGGTAGAACAATATAAACTATTCCTAAATCAAAAGAAAATTAAGACTAACTGTATATTCACCTCCAACCCAGCAAGCAAACAATTGAGATGTAAAACTGTCCGTTAACAATACTAGAACTGAGCTAGCACAAAACACAAAATTGTTGGTTGCAATAATTGACCTTGGATTAAGATTCAATCAGCACATCCAATATGCAGATAAAAAATTAACATTAAACTAGGACTTCTTTATAAAGTTAAACCTTTTCTAACAGAGCATGCATATGAGACTATCGTGCAAATATATTTACTCCCTTCTCTTATGTAGTCTCCTATATGCCTTGTCAGTTTTCACAAGCCTACAGTTTTCTAAGCTAGTCAAACTGGAGCAATTTTATAAAAAGATTACAAAGTTTGCAAGTAACTGCATTAATCAACCACACCACTGTCTCACATATCAGCCTTAAGTGGCTGCAGCTATCTCATTTATTAACCTACACTTACATTAAGACTGCCCACAGCATTCTTTTCAGTCTAGACAGATACCCTCCCACCAGCCAGTTACTAAACTGATATTCACCTCACACAGACATGCTTTCACTGAACCAACACTTAGTGCTTACTCAAAAATCTAAAATTCGTAATGGTGACTGCCTACACTATATACATTGCTAAACTATGGAAATCTCTCCCAGCAAGCATTGGAAATATCTCATCTCATATACTGTCTAAAATTGCATAGAAAACATACTTGTCAATGAAAATGCCCTGCACTTGTATGTTAATTATTTTATTTGAATGTGTTTACTGATGTAGAGCACTAATAAATTCTGACCAATTTCAGTCTCAGCCTGGGGTCAAAAACTGACCAGACATACAAATAGTACAAAACCGTGAACATGACAGTAAAACTATAGAGTGGTGGAGCAGTGCTTTGGATAGACAGTTGTAGGTTCATAGGAAAGTAGCAGGCAATCAGTCTGCAGACCATTAACAAGTTTAGCCAAAACA
This sequence comes from Protopterus annectens, assembly GCF_019279795.1. Lineage (NCBI taxonomy): Eukaryota > Metazoa > Chordata > Ceratodontiformes > Protopteridae > Protopterus > Protopterus annectens. Next base: position 1,953,216,390 of record NC_056729.1, read on the forward strand.
CTCTAATCAAAAGCCTCAAGGAGGGTAAGACAGGATAAACCTGGGGAGAATTTGAGACTGTCCATCCAATTATCAAGGCTTACATTGAAGCTGTCATGACTGCTTTACATGTATTGAATGGAAGTTTGTTCCAGAGCTGAGGGATATGCTGCGATAGGAATTTATCATGCCAACATGTCTTATTTATCTGCTAATGAAAGTTTAGTTCCTTTAACTGAGTATTTTAGGTACCATTAGTTCTGGAAAGGAATAGAGGTTGAATAGTATTAGATCTTTCATAACCTGACAGGTAGACACAGGTCTACATGGAGGAGTCTGTAAGAGACTAAGTACAGAGAAAGGACTACCAGCCTCTACTGATAATTAAGATTTTTTTGAGACAAGTGATCTTTTTAGTTATAAATCTCTGAGGTTTCGCAAGTTGTGTGATATGTTTAGACAAATACTTGCCAAAAGGTGCATTATATTCAGTAAATTCAATGTATTAATTTTTAATATGTTAAAAAATTTTGAAATATTTGAGAAATTACAGTACAAAAAATTAGAGATGCAAAAAAGACCAAAGGATCTTAGTGGATGAGTTAGAGTAGAAAAAAGTTTAAAAAGGTTTAACTTAATATGATTTTGATAGAGAACAGAACTTGGAATAAGATGGTGAGTCTTTAATTTCAAGCGGGCGGGATTCCCACAGTTTGGGCCCAAGAATTGGGAATGCGTGGCCAGGGATACAGTATGTAGCTTGGATTGTAGGATTTGTGTTTTAGGGTCTGGAGTGTTCAAGTTTCTTAGGTTGTATGTGGAGATATGTCTTATTAGTTTTAAGGTTAAAGGAGGGAGAGTATGTTTATGTAGGAGTTTGAACAGCTGAGATCCTAGAAACACATCTGTACTTTGATAAACTGGAAGACAATTCGCCTTTCTTAGTGTTGTACAGTGGTGTTCTTGGGAAGTGTGTAACAAATCTACATATTTTGTTTCCTACTGTTTGAGTAGTGGTGGAGTTTTTAATAGAATATGCTGATATAAGAGGGAGGCTGAATTTGAGTTGAAGGAGAAGGATTACTTTCCCTACTGCAAACCTAGTGGAGTTGACATCAAAGGGGATATTAATTGCGCCCAAAAAAGAAAATAGTTATTTTTTCATATCTTATCAAGATGCAAGTTGAAGATGTTTGAGAAGTCTAACCACAGACCAAAGATACTTGAAAGAGGAGACTTGCTCTAAGGGATGGTTTTGTGATCATAGATTGTTAACGTTTTTCTGAAACTGCTGAGTTTTTTAGTACCAAAACGCATATATTTAGTTTTTGGATGTATTTAGTATGAAGTTTTTGGTAGTAATCCACTCATTGAGGCAAATGAAGTCAGATTGTAGATCTTGATTTAAGGTAAAACATTAGAGGACCATGGCACTAGTGTAGTAGAGGAAAGGAAGATAAGGAAGAGCTAGAGGAAGGTCTTTATGCACAGATGGAACAGAAGTGGGGAGGGGGTAAGAAGAGATCCTTGAGGTACTGGAGAGGAGAGAGAGGTGCAGGAGTTATGGGTCACTGAGAAATGGTGGTTAGTCAGATAACTTTGGAACCAGGGGATGGCATCAGGGCTAATGCCTAGTTATGAAAGTCGGATTATAAGGGAGTGATTGACTGAGTCAAAGACTCCGCTCAGGTCATTAAAAATTGTACCAGAGAACATGCCTTTTCCCATTGACATGAGAATTTCATCAGCCAAAGACCAGATGGATGTGGCCATGTTCCTCCCTGACCAGAAGCTATGCTGTTTTTGGGAGAGAAGGTAGTATTTAGTAACATATTATGTTAGTTGAAGAAAGACAATCTTCTCAAAGATTTCCACAGGTCTCGGAGAAAAGAAATGGGACAGTAGTGTGATGGAAGTGTGGGTTACCATGGCAGATTTCCATGTATTACACATGGCAGTGGTAGTGAGACAAAAATTAAACAGCACAACAATGAAGTCACAACAGTGGTACATGTGAGATGTCTACACCTGGGAGACCTTCTAGCTGTATTTGTTCCAGTAAAGGGATAATGCCTTTGGATGAGATCTGTTGGAAATAAAATAGAGGAAGATATTGTGGATAGGATGAAGGACCATTTGGGGTGGGTGTTTGCAGGACATTTGGGGAGGCCATTAAAGTGTCTGGGAAAATTATCTGCAGATCAGCTAAAGGAAGAATCAAATAAAACTAAAGAGGACCAACCATGGCTATGTATAATAACAGTTATACCTAGGCATGGTTGGTCCTCTTTAGTTTTATTTGATATTTACATGGCTGTGCTTATAGAGGACCTTCACCTGGTTCCCATTACTTTGCTTCCAGCTAAAGGAAATACTTGTAGAAATGTGAAGCAAGTTATGTCCTGTAAGGTTATTAACTTCTTTTCAAAATTTTCTAGAACTGTGTTTAAGAGAGTTTTGGAGATGTTACTTGCAATGACTTTTGTGTCTTCTAATTGCTTTTTTGGCAAGCTTCCTTAAATTTGTATACTGCTGCCGGTTTTCTGGAGCAGAATTAGATTACTAACCCCTCTTCTTATTCTAATGATTTCCTATCTATATTTTAAAATAGTAGTAAAAGTATACCTATCAGCAAAGTAATCATGACCTTGTACCAGCACAATTACTAAGTCACTTCCATAAGCATCCAAATCAAATTGTGTCATAAAATCCTTACCCTTTGTTTCTTGTTTAAATTTCTCAAGTGTATAGCAATCTGGATAAAATATGCATATGCCCCATTTGCTGTCCATGTACTAAAATTTCAATGTATATCTATTATATATATATATATATATATATATATATATATATATATATATATATATATATAGTGGTTCAGTCATTCACAATAGAAATATATATATATATATATATATATATATATATATATATATATATATATATATATATATATATATGGCTCTATGTCTATTGTGAATGACTGAACCACCCTAATGTTGAATGTAAAACACCAACAAAATAGATTCAACCATACAAAATAGCGAACACAGACAAAACCAAAAACAATAATATAGAGAAAAAAAAAACTATTTTCACTTCCTTTATTAAAACTAAATCCCCCTGTAACACTACCCTCAAATATGCCTGAATAGCAACAGTGTTATGGGAAGGTTTTAGTGGTGTAAAAGTGTAGGGTTAAAGTAGGGGGAAAGGGCAGCCGTAGGGTTAGCACCCATTACTAAAGAGGGCAGGCCTGTACTACCTTAGACACACAAGCATTCACAAACACACAAAATAACACTACATCTATCCCCTAACCTATCCCTTACCCTTATCCTATATACACAGACTAGCACATAAACATGCAATAGCCATCCTTCACTCATTCCCGACCATAACCCTAACTCACATACACACACACACACACACACACACACACACACACACACACACACACGTATATATCTAGACCAAAGGGTAAAAAGGTCACACAAACAGATCATTTTGTAGAAACTCTAAGAAAGACCCAGCAAAGATAGAGTCATCTCTGTATAATACTGTAAATTTTTGGTGTGTTTTGTCTCAATAAAACCCAATAACTTTTGTTGGTCTTAGAGCCCTTATTTGGTGTTTCCAGCGAACTTTTGGATGGTTGCAAGTTTTTATTCAGTTCGCTCTCATCTCCCTTTTTGACTGGTAATACTGTAAACCACCTGTAGTGGCATCCCATGGGATATATGCAAATGATGCCTTAAGGACATACCAATGTTTCAGCTACATGGCTTCTGAATGCCCATGACTTTTCTCTTTTTACTTTTTAAATCTTTACTGGTGCATTCAGGCCAATGAATCCAAACTTCATTAACTGCAGACATGCATGCCTCTCAACTGTCAAGATTTTCAAAGAAAGTCCAGATTTTTCCTCATATTTTTGTTCATTTCCTCATAAAATTTATGCATTTCTGGCAAATCATTGAGGATTGAAGTCACTGGATAATGACACACATTTAAGGTTTAAGCTTCATATCCCACAGAAAAGGCATGATAACATACATCCTGTCATTCTAGCAACTTTCTAAGTTTTTAAGAGCAATATTCAAAATCGGTCTCTATTTTTGAGCCTTTGTCCTCTCATTATGTTAGGCTTTGTCCAGATTTCTTGTGATAAGAGGTTTAGAGATAAGCAGACATGCCATCTTTCAACCTTTTTCTGAGCTCATCAGTACAGCGTACATGGATTGTTTGCGTATAAGGAAAAAGGCAAAGCATGGCATGCCTACAGCTAGACTTTATTAGTCTCCATGCACCAGTAAAGACTTAAAATGAAAAAAAAAAATTGAAATGTCAAGGCATTCCGAAGCCATATAGCTGAAACATTTTTATATCCTTAAAGAGATGTTTGTATATATCCCATTTCTGAGTCATAGCTCACTCATCTTGCTTCCAGAACCAGTTCTCATTTGGGCACCTGACCCCCTTAGCCCCTTAAGTGGAATATTATGTACACAGTAAGCAGCAGGGGTGCTAGATTTATGGAAGGAAACTGCTATATTTCTTGGTGCTTAGGGTATGCCTATTATTAACATGCCAGGCATTTGTTTGGTACAACCCTTGCCGGAGAATCTGAGTATCAGAGTGGGATTTGATAACTGCCCCCAGTTTGCAGTCATCGGCAAGCCCAGTTAACCAATGTCCCTCAATATCAGCTTTCATGTCAGAGCAATACATATCAAAGAGGAGGGAGTTCAGGATAGAGCTTGGTGAGACACTGCTCGTGTGGTTTTTCTGTCCGGAACAAATACCCCTGATGTTAATGACACAGTTACTGTCAGAAAGCCAATTAATTATCCAGCAAACTATGTATGGGTTAATGCTGAGTTAAGAAAGTAAACCAATAATCCCAACATAGGGAATAAATACTGAATACTTTGTCAAGGCCCATTTAGGCATTGTGGAGCGCATGGCTTTATTCATGGACTCTGTAATCCTTCTGAAGAACTCATTAAAGTTGAGCAGACATGATCTACCTTTTATAAAGGGATAGAAGGCTGCTTATGTCATTATTAATTATTTCAGCCTCGCAAATAATACTAGTGAGACAAATAGGCCTGCAGTTCCCAGGATCACTAGCCCACCAGGGAATTACATCTGTTTTTAAAAATAGAACACTGTCAGTCATCCTCAAAGGTATTTGGAGAATGGCTAACACAACACTGAACCATGCATGTACACACTCCCAGGCACTCCCTCTGAGCTAGCTGCTTTAGAACAAGTGGTTAGAGTTGACAGAAGGGTTTTGCTAGGTAAGACATGTCACTTCTCAGCAGGCATCCAAGCATATTGTCAGGAGCCATGGGACTGGTACTTTTAATTTTGGAAAGCACCGAAAGGCCTTGATCCAAAGTGATTTCTGGAGGGCAGATGTAATGGGGGATGGAGGGACAGAGGATAGGGCAGATGTAATGGGGGATGGAGGGACAGAGGATAGGGCAGATGGCATGAAGTTAGAAGAAAATTCATCTGCAAGAATACTAGCAATGTTCTTGGTATCTGAGAAGGAGATACCCTTACAGATAAGTTCAGTACCAAATTGTTGGCTGTTTCTGAGCTTACTGATATAGCTGAATAAGGCCTTATGTTTGCCTTTTGAATTAACAACCCTAAGTTTATAATCAGCCTTGTATTTCCTAATGGAAAGTTTGACAGACATACTTACCAGTTTTAAATCCATTTTATAATGATGAAGTGAGCATCTTTTACAGAAAATCAAGAGTCCTTTCTGTTTTATTATAGTTTGCTGAAGAGTCCCGCTATGTGGGTTTCATTTTAAACTTGCTATTATGTTCACATCAGACAGGTACAGATGCCTCAATATATACATCCTAAATGGAGTAAAATTTGGAGCAGCAGGCAGCAGCCTCAGGTATAAGGTTTGTCAGACAGGTATAAAATTCATGATTAGAAATAGGTTTTACAGTAATCCCTGAATGTAAATGCATTACTTTAGGGGGGAGCAGGTAAACCTTTTCTATAATTTGCATACTCCAAGGTTATGTCTTGAAGAATGCACATTTTTCCTATCAGTTTTTTTTTTCAGTCTTTTTTACAGATTTTTTGAACACAGGTCTATTGAAGTTTCAGTTTAGCTCAGTGTATACATACACACACACATACTCATATGACCAAACGTTTTTTCTATTATAAAAAAAAGTGAATGCTTGTATGAGCGAATGCAGCTTCCAGTGGAGTTTTTGCTGGCAGCCTTTTGTATATAGGATCATGTTGTATTGGGGGTAAGAGAATTTATATATTAGCATGGGGTATGAGCAGTTCAGGGGGGGGGGCTTGCCTCACTACAGAAAAGCAAAACTTCATTTTACTTTTTCTTATTTTTGACCACCTTAAATTTGCTCTAAAGTGATCATTCTTTGAACAGTCACTCCTGTGAACATTAGATATTTCATGAGCCACTCAGATATATATATATATATATATATAGAGAGAGAGAGAGAGAGAGGTGGGAATATATATACATGTAAGCAGGAAGCTTTAAAAAGTACTTTTACATTAAGCATCTCCAGCTTTAACCTACAACTGAAACGGCTACTGAAGATCATGTGAGCTGAAAGCATGGACAGGCTGTAGAATGGAATCCTCTGCCTGCTCTTCTGCAACATGTCTCAATGACAGCGAAATCTTGTGATGACTGACAAGACATCCCTGGCCTCATCATAACAGTCATGCCTTAACTGTCATTTGCCATATGTGTGTTGTAACAGGTATGCAACATATTTTCATGTAACTCTCGCAATCTGTCTTCATGGTAGTATAATGGACAACATCAACATAGGCTATGTGACACTCTATCTGCTCTATTCATACCTCAGTGACAGAGATGTCAAGCCGAGAGCAATAAGAGAGTTATAACTGCAGTGCTCTTATCACAAGACTATGAGACGTGTGGAAAGCCCTGAACTGTGAAAAACAACCTTGTTATCAAAAGGGAAGAAAAAAGTTTTCATTTAAATTTATTTATTTATTGACATTTGTTAACCGGGTTAGTCCAACTGGGCTTGTGGCCCATTTTCAGTGGAGACCCAAGGAAAAAAGCTCCAAGAATAGATCTACAGTTTGCAAAAGAAAAGAAAAAAAAAAAAAAGCACAATTCTAAGTACAGTTATATAAGAAATTATGTGATTAAACAACAACAAAAGGAAATATTGCAGCTAAAATTCATATACAAGCAAATGTATCTATCATATTTATACAAAGTAGGTATAATATATACATATTTACATAAAGATTTAAATTCATCAGTTGTGATTAGAGAACTTGGTTTAGAAGTATTTACTATGGAGAAATACTTCTGCCTAAGGGGGGAAGCAAGCGAGGGAGTGGGAGCTAAGTTGGGGTTAGACAAGGGCAGGTTTTGGAGTTGAGTAGATGAAGTCTGAGTTTCTCTTTAAAGTGGGATGAGTGTATGATGCAGCATATGTCTCTCGGAAGTTTGTTCCAGGCTTGGGCAACAGAGTACTTGTACACTAGTTTGCCCACTTAGGGTGGTAGATTTGTAACAGTTGGTGAAGTATGAGCAGGAGAGTAAGTAGTAATGAGGGTAGAGACCAAGTAGGAGAGTAAGTAGTAATGAAGGTAGAGACCAAGTAGGAGAGTAAGTCGTAATGTAGGTAGAGACCACGTAGAAGAGTAAGTAGTAATGAAGGTAGAGACCAAGTAGGAGAGTAAGTAGTAATGAAGGCAGAGACCAAGTAGGAGAGTAAGTAGTAATGAGGGTAGAGACCAAGTAGGAGAGTAAGTAGTAATGAAGGTAGAGACCACGTAGGAGAGTAAGTAGTAATGAAGGTAGAGACCAAGTAGGAGAGTAAGTAGTAATGAAGGTAGAGACCAAGTAGGAGAGTAAGTAGTAATGGGGGTAGAGACCAAGTAGGAGAGTAAGTAGTAATGAAGGTAGAGACCAAGTAGGAGAGTAAGTAGTAATGAAGGTAGAGACCAAGTAGGAGAGTAAGTAGTAATGGGGGTAGAGACCAAGTAGGAGAGTAAGTAGTAATGAAGGTAGAGACCAAGTAGGAGAGTAAGTAGTAATGAGGGTAGAGACCAAGTAGGAGAGTAAGTAGTGATGAAGGTAGAGACCAAGTAGGAGAGTAAGTAGTAATGGGGGTAGAGACCAAGTAGGAGAGTAAGTAGTAATGAAGGTAGAGGCCAAGTAGGAGAGTAAGTAGTAATGAAGGTAGAGACCAAGTAGGAGAGTAAGTAGTAATGAGGGTAGAGACCAAGTAGGAGAGTAAGTAGTAATGAGGGTAGAGACCAAGTAGGAGAGTAAGTAGTAATGAAGGTAGAGACCACGTAGGAGAGTAAGTAGTAATGAAGGTAGAGACTAAGTAGGAGAGTAAGTAGTAACGAAGGTAGAGACCAAGTAGGAGAATAAGTAGTAATGAGGGTAGAGACCAAGTAGGAGAGTAAGTAGTAATGAAGGTAGAGACCACGTAGGAGAGTAAGTAGTAATGAAGGTAGAGACCAAGTAGGAGAGTAAGTAGTGATGAAGGTAGAGAACAAGTAGGAGAGTAAGTAGTGATGAAGGTAGAGACCAAGTAGGAGAGTAAGTAGTAATGAGGGTAGAGACCAAGTAGGAGAGTAAGTAGTAATGAAGGTAGAGACCAAGTAGGAGAGTAAGTAGTAATGAAGGTAGAGACCACGTAGGAGAGTAAGTAGTAATGAAGGTAGAGACCAAGTAGGAGAGTAAGTAGTAATGAAAGTAGAGACAGCAGGGCATGAAGAAGGTCTATAGAGAATAGTATGTAACAATTGGAGTTGTGATAGCAACAGTAACTATGGGAATTCAAGCCTGTGGAGAGAGTTTAGGGATAGGCAATGATGAGTATTATAAGGAGAGTTAGTGATAAATCTAGCTATCTTAAGATAAGTTGGCTGTAGTTTGTTTAAAGTTGTACTTTGGATGTTGATGAGTACAGAGGCAGCATAAAGAAGGGAGGGAAGGAGGAGAGCTTGAGCAAGGTGAGTCTGGAATTAGCAGTTAAACATTTTTTTTATTGCGATAAAGTAGACCAAGTTTTTGGTGTGTCTTTTTTATACATTGGAGAATGTGCACACTGAATTTGAGTTCATCATCAATAATGACCCCTAGGAGTTTGGTGTGCGCTTCAGGTTGTATAGTAGTTTTAATCCAAATGAACTCGAGTCCAACAATACACAACTCAGATACACGAGTTCCCAAAAATCCACTGGGTGGTGAATAATGAAAATGGAACTTAATAATGTTATTTATTCAATAAAACATAATAAAAACAGTTGTTTTAGCGCTTTCATCTAAAATAACTTAGACTTCATCAGAACACCATATGCATCTAACCTATCGTTTATATACACCTTTTAACATTAATGCACCAATCAGGTTAATTCAATGTCCCCCCAAGCAGATAAAAGTCTACAAATTAGTTTCAAAATACAATTGTACATGATACATAATACATAACATCAATTGCAATGCCTCGTACATTTACCACAATTGCTCTCCTATATTACCTATTTATTATACGTCATACCTTAGTCTGTAATATAGGTTTTATGGAAATGTATTCATTTATACCCGGTGGAGAGGTGGCATTCAATAAGATCTGCCATCTAACTTCTTTCTCTCCCAACGTATGTTTAATACTCCCACCTCGATGTGACACATTCACCAATTCCAGTATAGCAAATTTAAAGGTACTACATTCAGTACTGTCCCTCACATGTCTAAAAAGGGCATTATTTCCATCTCTTTTCCTGATTGCATACAAATGTTCATATATCCTGTCCCTTAATCTTCTCCCTGTTTGTCCTACATAGAAACTAGGACATGATATGCATAGGGCAAGATATATAACATTCTTAGTATTACAGTTACCACGATAAAAGTGTATAACATTTTTACCTAAATTGTGTAACCGTATATTATTGTCCTCCATAATTGCCCCACATTGGTTGCAGTGTCCACACTTTCTAGTACCAGTCTGTTGTCCTTTTATACTAGATACATTTCTTTCAAATTTCCTCTTAAGGTTATGACCTACACTATTGACAAATTTAGGTTCCTGTCCAACAATAGAAAATATAGCATCATCGCCCCTTAAAATATTCCAATTTCTCTTAATAATATTCCTTATATCCTCTGTGTAACTACTATAAGGTAAAATACAAGCCATGTGGTAATTGTTTTCCCCTCCGTGAGTATTATTTTCTTCTGTATTACCTATACCCACACCTAATAATGGTTTAAATTTTGTTCCCCACATTTTACTAACATAATCTATGGCATCATCTATCACATAATCTGGGTATCCCCTCTGTCTAAACATGGTTCCTATTGTATTCAATTCCAACAACATCTCATTGAACTCAGAGGTCATTCTAGCAGCAGGAATGCACTGGCCTTTAACAATATTGTTTTTTAATCTTACAGAATGATAACTATTATATTCCAAATATGTATTACTAAAAGTCTCCTTCCTGTATATATTAGATTTGAATCCCTTAGATGTTAAAGTGATATACGTATCCAAATACGCTATACTTCCCATACTATATTCATATGTAAAACTCAGAAAGGACGTAGAAGTATTCAAATATTTAATAAAATCAATAATATCACAAAGATCTCCCTCCCATAATAAAAAAACATCATCCAAAAAACGTACGTATCGTTTAATGTGCTGCATGTATCGACTGTTAAAAATGACTTCGTTCTCCCAATCCAGTAGAACCATGTTGGCATATATTGGGGCACATGCAGTCCCCATGGCTACACCTTTGCTTTGTCTAAAATATTCACCCTCGTAATAAATATAGTTGTAATCCAATACTAGGCTCATGAATTCTTCAATTAACTTAACTTTATCCCAAGTATAATCTGTAAATCTGGTAATATTATTGATAAACCTATCCATACATTCTTCACGTGGAATACACGTGAATAGGTCCTTAACATCTATAGTGACCAATATCAAATTTGGTTGCCAAATCGAAGGAGTTAACCTGGCTAAAAAATCCCATGAATCCTTTACTATATGATTTGTTACAGAATAAATTGGTTTAAGCCAGGTATCAATAACTTTTCCAAAAGGGAAAGTTTTTGACCTACTACCCGAGATAATGGGTCTAAACGGTGGATGCTGTATGTTCTTATGAATTTTGGGAATACCTATTATAGTTGCTAGTGTCGGGTATTCAACCTTTAAATACTGGTATAATTCCAGATCAATCATATTCTCTACCAAGAATTCTTCCAACTGGGCATCTATTCTTCCATATGCTATATTCACTTCATTGATAGAGGACACTTCATAATGATTTGCATCATGTAATATAAGCTGTATTTCATTTTTATAATCCGTAGACTCATACAGCACAACCCCACCCCCTTTATCTGGTTGCATGATCCTAATATTAGGGTCGTCACACAATTCACACATAAGTTGAAACTCCTCCTTACTCATATTATACTTCATGGTCTGAAAACCATGATGCTGATATCGGTATATTTCATCCAATACCACCTTTTCAAAACTACCCAATGTCGGATGTAATTGAGGGGTGAATACACTTTTCCTATGCAAGGATGTCGAGGCTACTTTGTTCATATTACCATTAAAATGTACAGATAAATTTAACTTCCTCAAAAACAACTTAAATTGTATTATATTATCCACTATATTAAATTTACTTCAAGGAATAAACTTCATCCCTTTCCTAAACAAGGCAAACTGTGTATCAGTTAATTTCAAAGAAGTATAATTATAAATGAAAAAATTATTTTGTCCAAATTGGACCTCATTATACTTTACAATTGGATATGTATGTCCTACTAGCAATGGTCTCTTTGATTTTTGTATTGTGGATATTGCTGTTTCCAAAGGCCGTTGGTATTCCTCTCTTGTACTTCCCTCCAATTGGACCCCTGTTCTAAAAAAGACTTGTCTATATTACGTGTATAAAACCTATCTTGTCTATTACTTCCATCAGCTTCTCCTATGTGAGGGGCTGTTTTAAACTTATTGGCCTTTTTGTTCCAATTATACATAACCCCTTCCTTATATTGTTGCAAATCACGTTTTAAGTTATCACATTTCCTTTTAAAAAAATTTTGTGAAGTAGTATCAGCATATATAAATTGTTTGTCAAATAAATCATGCCATTGATCAAAAACTAAATCCTGAGTAATATTCTCATTCAATCTATCTACTTCTTTAGTAACACTAGCCAACTTATAATCATTACATTTCATAATGAATTTCATAAAACTAAACCCAAACGAATCAAACAAGGCATTACATTCTTTGATTAATTCATCATCAAGTTCAACACCTAAAGGACATTTAAAAAAACGCAATCCCATCAGAACTATTTTCAATTCCATACATCTGTTTAAATACGAATTCTCCAATTGCAAACTTTTAATTACATTCAGCTTGTGTCCAAATTTGTATATAATATCTTTTAAAGTCCCATGTTTATCCATACATGTTGAGTCCTGACCCTGCACAACAGAATCCGAAAACACAAATGGATTGTCAAACATAAAAGTATCAAGTACATTTTTAGAATTCCTAATAAACCGTGAAGTGGTATTGTTCTCTGAAAAAGCACTAGATGTTTTTACAGTACCTGGTGCCGCTGAATTTGCGACCACTGAATAAGTACGTTTCGGTACTGTCCTTTTTGGTTTCGCGCCGGAAATCAAATAAATGTCCTCCGTACCGCTGCCTTGATCGATGCCCCCAGGAGTACTAAAACTTTTCATCTGACTGATAGCTGCAACTGTACCATTAGAGGCCCCTTTATTCTCCGGCATGATATCACATATAAATTCACCTCCTTGGTGCCTTCCTGCTGTAGGAGACTTACGTGCATCACCTGATGGTAAAGTCTCTGTTAATAGGTTCCTAACATCAGCTGTGTTTCCCGGTTGACTACACAGCTCAATCAGTCTCGTTAATTCACCTTTAATAATAGACATTTCGGACTGGAGCTTAAGAAATTCATCCTTCCTTACTGGTGAAAATATAGAAGGAAGCTCCTCCAGTGAATTCATGATGAACAACAACTAAGGAATAATCCAAATGAACTCGAGTCCAACAATACACAACTCAGATACACGAGTTCCCAAAAATCCACTGGGTGGTGAATAACGAAAATGGAACTTAATAATGTTATTTATTCAATAAAACATAATAAAAACAGTTGGTTTAGCGCTTTCATCTAAAATAACTTAGACTTCATCAGGACACCATATGCATCTAACCTATAATTTATATACACGTTTTAAAATTAATGCACCAATCAGGTTAATTCAATGTCCCCCCAAGCAGATAAAAGTCTACAAATTAGTTTCAAAATACAAGTGTACATGATACATAATACATAACATCAATTGCAATGCCTCGTACATTTACCATAATTGCTCTCCTATATTACCTATTTATTATACGTCATACCTTAGTCTGTAATATAGGTTTTATGGAAATGTATTCATTTATACCTGGTGGAGAGGTGGCATTCAATAAGATCTGCCATCTAACTTCTTTCTCTCCCAACGTATGTTTAATACTCCCACCTCGATGTGACACATTCACCAATTCCAGTATAGCAAATTTAAAGGTACTACATTCAGTACTGTCCCTCACATGTCTAAAAAGGGCATTATTTCCATCTCTTTTCCTGATTGCATACAAATGTTCATATATCCTGTCCCTTAATCTTCTCCCTGTTTGTCCTACATAGAAACTAGGACATGATATGCATAGGGCAAGATATATAACATTCTTAGTATTACAGTTACCACGATAAAAGTGTATAACATTTTTACCTAAATTGTGTAACTGTATATTATTGTCCTCCATAATTGCCCCACATTGGTTGCAGTGTCCACACTTCCTAGTACCAGTCTGTTGTCCTTTTATACTAGATACATTTCTTTCAAATTTCCTCTTAAGGTTATGACCTACACTATTGACAAATTTAGGTTCCTGTCCAACAATAGAAAATATAGCATCATTGCCCCTTAAAATATTCCAATTTCTCTTAATAATATTCTTTATATCCTCTGTGTAACTACTATAGGGTAAAATACAAGCCATGTGGTAATTGTTTTCCCCTCCATGAGTATTATTTTCTTCCGTATTACCTATACCCACACCTAATAATGGTTTAAATTTTGTTCCCCACATTTTACTAACATAATCTATGGCATCATGGTAGTAGGACATACATATCCAATTGTAAAGTATAATGAGGTCCAATTTGGACAAAATAATTTTTTCATTTGAAATTAACTGATACACATTTTGCCTTGTTTAGGAAAGGGATGAAGTTTATTCCTCGAAGTAAATTTAATATAGTGGATAATATAATACAATTTAAGTTGTTTTTGAGGAAGTTAAATTTATCTGTACATTTTAATGGTAATACGAACAAAGTAGCCTCAACATACTTGCATAGGAAAAGTGTATTCACCCCTCAATTACATCCGACATTGGGTAGTTTTGAAAAGGTGGTATTGGATGAAATATACCGATATCAGCATCATGGTTTTCGGACCATGAAGTATAATATGAGTAAGCAGGAGTTTCAACTTATGTGTGAATTGTGTGACGACCCTAATATTAGGATCATGCAACCAGATAAAGGGGGTGGGGTTGTGCTGTATGAGTCTACGGATTATAAAAATGAAATACAGCTTATATTACATGATGTAAATCATTATGAAGTGTCCTCTATCAATGAAGTGAATATAGCATTTGGAAGAATAGATGCCCAGTTGGAAGAATTCTTGATAGAGAATAGGATTGATCTGGAATTATACCAGTATTTAAAGGTTGAATACCCGACACTAGCAACTATAATAGGTATTCCCAAAATTCATAAGAACATACAGCATCCACCGTTTAGACCCATTATCTCGGGTAGTAGGTGAAAAACTTTCCCTTTTGGAAAAGTTATTGATACCTGGCTTAAACCAATTTATTCTGTAACAAATCATATAGTAAACGATTCATGGGATTTTTTAGCCAGGTTAACTCCTTCGATTTGGCAACCAAATTTGATATTGGCCACTATAGATGTTAAGGACCTATTCACGTGTATTCCACGTGAAGAAGGTATGGATAGGTTTATCAATAGTATTACCAGATTTACAGATTATACTTGGGATAAAGTTAAGTTAATTGAAGAATTCATGAGCCTAGTATTGGATTACAACTATATTTATTACGAGGGTGAATATTTTAGACAAAGCAAAGAGGTAGCCATGGGGACTGCATGTGCCCCAATATATGCCAACATGGTTCTATTGGATTGGGAGTACGAAGTCATTTTTAACAGTCGATACATGCAGCACATTAAACGATACATACGGTTTTTGGATGATGTTTTTTTATTATGGGAGGGAGATCTTTGTGATATTATTGATTTTATTAAATATTTGAATACTTCTACATCCTTTCTGAGTTTTACATATGAATATAGTACGGGAAGTATAGCGTATTTGGATATGTATATCACTTTAACATCTAAGGGATTCAAATCTAATATATACAGGAAGGAGACTTTTAGTAATACATATTTGGAATATAATAGTTGTCATCCTGTAAGGTTAAAAAACAATATTGTTAAAGGCCAGTGCATTCGTGCTGCTAGAATGACCTCTGAGTTCAATGAGATGTTGTTGGAATTGAATACAATAGGAACCATGTTTAGACAGAGGGGATACCCAGATTATGTGATAGATGATGCCATAAATTATG
>NC_056729.1:1953237186-1953272186 GCF_019279795.1 Protopterus annectens
TCTAGAAAAAGTGCAGAAACAAGTTTACCATCATTGCATTGTGGTTAACAGTGTCTAGGAAGGATAGGAGAACAGTTGTAGTACTGTGGCCAGGACAGAAGCCATGCTGAGTGGGGGAAAGTAGTTGGTTTTGGGATAGATAATTCATAAGCTGAATTTGAACACATTTTCCATTGTTTTAGAAATAGCTGCTCAATAGGGCAGAAATTTGAGATTTCGGAATTATTACCACCTTCATGTAAGGGTATGATGTAGGTTTTCTTCCAAATGGATGGTACATAGGATTCTTGAATAGATCTGTTTATGGGAATACTTATGGGGAAGCTGATGGATTCGGCTGACATCTGTAGGTATTCTGGGGGTAAACTATCTGGGGCAATGCTACCATGTTTGAGTTTTAGCAGGAGTAGTAATAGTGGAAGTGGGAATAGGAGAGAAAGAGAAAGTCTGGGGAGAAGGGTTTTCTGGGGAGTGGTGTTTTGCTATGGCGTTGCTGTCATGAGTAGTTTGAGGAAAGGTGGAAGCAAGCTTAGATATAGTGTCTATAAAGTAGGAATTGAAGAGGGTAGCTAATTCAGCAGGGTTTTGTCAGGGTTTGGGCAAGGGTTGCTTTTGGTGCCAGGGTTTAATAGAGTAGAGACTGAATTCCAGAAACATTTTGGGTTATAGTTGTGGTCATTTTGGAGATGGAGGTAGTATTGTTTTTTGTCTTTAATCACTAGAATCTTCTACTTGATTGTGGAGCTGTTTGAATAGCTCGGTCTCTAGTATTCATAAGTTTTTTTGTTTGTCTAGAAAGCCAGATTGCGTGATTTGTTTTTATTTTCTTGTTTCAGAGGGGGCCATTCTATTGAGTATACTGAGGAATGCTGAGTTGAAAAATTCAACTGCTTCATCTAGAGGCAAATATTTTAGAGTGCTCCAATTAATTTTACTTAATGTATCGTTGACGCTTATTGGGTTGAAATTAGCTAGCATTCTAGAGGGTTTGTATTGGAGATTGTGTAAGGTTGAGGAGGTGGCACGTGTTACATAGGCAGGCAGGTTGCCACTGCTATTGCAAGGAAGAGTTCTTCCTGATGTAATTTTGTTGGGGTTGGATACTAAAATCCAGTCAAGTGTGGTACCATTGTTGCTACTGTTGCTAGGCCCGGTTATACTAGTAATGAGCTGAGTCAAGTTATAGAGGTTAATGGCAACATTTGGAGAAGGAGTTGTATGATCTAGCCAGTTTATGTTGACATCCCCTAGAATTATAGTTTCATTGTGAATATTGTTTGAAGTCCAGGCTAATATTTTCTCCAGTACAGGAACATTGTTGCCAGGTGGGATGTAAATGACTATCAAGCACAGACTTTGTAATCATTCATTTCTAGCTGTGCTATGATGAGTTTAGCTGCTGAGAATTGGGGAATGGAGTTTGGGTAAGGGATGATGGTGAAAGAGTTAGGGTAGAGAAGAGAAACCCCTCCCCCTTTCTTGCGGGGTCTGTCTGACCTTAAACAGGAAAAGCCCTGGGAGAAGGAACTCAGTGTCTTTCATGTAGGTCTCTAACCATGTCTCGGTTACAGCAGTTATGTTAGGTCTGGAGTGGGCTATCCAGGCATGGAATTCTGGGATTTTGATTCTGATGCTTTGTGTATTTATGGTAGTGAGTTTTAGGGATTTAGAAGGTTTGGGAGGGAGGAAGGCAAATGGAGTTGGTTCTGGGTTAAGGTGGATGTCTCCACATTGGGGAAGTGTGGAGGTACTATTTGAATGGTGTTTTTGTAGCAGTTTATGTTTCGAGTTAATTTCTGTTATGAGGAGTGTAGTTTGTAGAGTTTGCTGTGCCTGTGCTAGGATTATATGTTTGAGGAATAATAATGTGTTAGTGGAGTAAAGACTTGGAGATATTGTGGAGTAAGAATTATGTTTAGGAAGTTGGATAGATGTACTAGAGATAGTTTTTGGTTGCAAAAGGGTATGTTTGGGATACATACCTATCTATCCAGTAGGTCCTATTTATATCACAAGCAAGATTTAAGTCTTTAGAATAGGTCATTCTGGTACTGTTTGTTTTGTGAGTTCTATATCATATCATCGAAAACACATAATCTCAAACGGCCAAAACATCAAATGTGCATTCATTGAAACTGTTCATGTGGGGGCTGTGCCCCCCACACCCCCCGCTAATTATATACACCAACTCCGAGATTGCACTACAGTGAGGAAAGGGCAAATTTACTGATCCTCACTGTACCACAATCCCACAAATACAGTTTCGATGAACAGCACATTCGATGTTTTGGCCATTTGAGATTATGCATTTTTGATTATGTGATAGGAACCCATTTTGTGGATATGCAGGAGGTCCATCAGAGTGGGGTCTGACAATGGCCTGTATGCCAGGCATAGATCGCCCCTCAAAAGCCTGTAGGAGACAGAATAGAGGGATACGGCCTTGAGGTGGTCTGTATAGGACATATTACTTATGCCCTGTATTCATTTAGTGAGGAACGTCTGTGGACATTCCAGTTGTTGTATATCCCTGGTTAGGTACATACCAAAGGGGGCATTGTACTCAGTGATAGATCTGATGAATGCCAAATACAGTGGAGCAATGACTTCCTTGGACTTAGATGCCATGCCTTTGTTTATAAGTTGTGCAACATAAAATAATTTCCTCACCATTGTCGACACGTGATGATCAAAGTCTAGATTATTATCTATGTGTGTCCCTACGTCCCTGACTACTGGGTCAACTCTAAGGGGTGTGTTGTCAATATGATAGTTACCAGGGATGGATGACTTCCCAAAGGATACTATTATGCATTTCTTGGCATTTAGTTTTAGTCTATGGCTCTGACACCAATTGTTTGTCTGTGTCAGCCCCTCCTCTCCCTTTAGTCTGTGCTGAGATTGCAGTAGTAGCAGTATTGTGAATTTTGCTCAACAATTTGTGCTTCAGTACTTTTACAGCTGTTTATATTCCAGTTTTGCTGCTGGAGTCATATCATCTGCTTATGATTTATTTACTTACAGTTGCATTCCAGTGCCTTTCTGTTTAAATTGCTTCTGCTTTTTCCCATGTTCTTCGGGTCTGCCTCAGCCCCATTGAGACATTAAGCTAAAGTTTTTGAAATTCTAATCATAGGACTAGAGCTCTAATATTGACTTTATTTAATTGGATCTCTCTCTCTAGAAAATCTGCTTCTTGCAGTTTGAATTTTCCCTGTCCTACCCTTTTCTTGTTGTGGTTTTCAAAGACTGTGTCTCTGGATTTTGCCCTTTTGGTAATCTGACTTCCAATGCCCCCCCGTTTAATTTCTATTGTCTGTTGTGTAAGCTATTTAAGTACTTTTCCCACCCATTGTTTCCATATATCCATAATACTAAGTGCTCACCCAGCAAACCAGTATTGCTCTTGAGTAGATTTTATCAACAAAACTACCATTAGAACTGAATCCTGTAACTTAGTATGGTTAAGACAAAGCCAGTGTGCAGAGACAAGCTTAGAGTAGCTAGTCTGTGCATTAAGCAGCACTACTGACAAATCTTAGCACAATCTGACCCCAGAGACCACCCAAGGAGACCTCTGTATAACTCATCCCATAACCTGCAGCAGCCCACACATATCGTTCTGGACAATATGGATATGCAATTTCCAAATGTATCCATAGCCAGCTTGGCATATATGGGCATCCTGTTTACAGACAACCATTTACTCTTTAAAGAAACAAACAAATACAGTATGTGAGAGATGTGCACACACAATTTCACTGGAGACAAAAATCTCACATACAAGCAAGGTTGTCAAGAGCGCGAGCACACACACACACACACACACACACACACACACACACACACACACACACACACACACACACACTAGTTCCACCACACACAGTGTTCACCACAAACATAGACCAACTTATGTTGAAGCACTAAAAAAAAGCTTCCCAAACCTCAAAGACCCCTAAGTCTATCAGCAGCAATCTCTAAATTACTCATCAAAAACAACACCAAACACCACACATACACCTAAACACAGTGGAGCCTAAAGAGCAAAGCCCATAAGGCAAGCAAAGACATTACCCAGGACTCTTGTCACAGGGGACTCCATTGTATGACACAGAGATGTCCCACTCACCATAGTGAACAAGGAAAAGATAAAGGTTAGTGGTTTATCTAGAGCAGGATCCACAGAGTTATGCAGCCACTCAAGTCACTGCACCAAAGGTACCAGTATGACTCAATCATATTCCATGCGGGTGTTAATCACCTGAGACATACCTGCCTGGACTATATGAAGAGAAACATTATTGATCTCTCTGAATAAGTGTCTCAGGCAGGTGTGTGTCTTGCATTGGGCAGCACTCTACCTTCATGAAGAATGATGCCATAGTATGAACAAAAATGATTGACTTCAATAATTGGTTTAGTTTCTGGTGTGGGATTCAATATTTGTCAGCATGAGAGGACATGGTTAACAAACCATGTTACTTTGCAAATGATGGTCTACACTTCTCACCCTAGGCTTCTGAATATTAAATAAAACTTTATCCATCCACTTTGAGCCTTTTTAGGCAACACCAAATTGAAAAACCTACTGACATAGCAAATAAAACCCAAAGAAACCTAAATGTGTTACTGCTCAGTGCTACGAGCCTAAGCAAGAAACTGCACATCCTACAAGCTCTCCTCACTCTAGCAGATATAGACATTTGAGCCATTATGGAGACATGGTTTAAATCTGCAGAAAGTATTCCTGACGGTGCAAGGCTTCAGTGCCTTCCACACATTTAGACCATCAGCTGCACAGACTGGGACAAAAGGTGGAGGAATCTGATCTACATTACCAACAAATATACTTCAGGCTGAACGGGATAATACCCTGGAGATTATCCATGTGCAAATCAGCCTAGACCAACTCCCATACCATATACTAGCAAACTATAGGTCATCCTCTATTTTCCAAGAATCCCATAGCTGATACCTAGACCTACTGGAGACACTCACCAATAAACCAAATACCCCGTTCATGAGAGAATTTAACTACCCCTCTATAGACTGGGAAATATACACTGCCTCAAACTTTCTTAACATAAATACCACTGACCAGATAGTGCACACAGCCATCAGAGGTTCAAATATATTGGACCTGGTACTCACCAACATAGGAATGTGCTGTACACCCCCTAGTGTCATGTCCACACTGTTGAAGTTTGACCACAAAGCTGTCTCCTTAAAAATAAAAATCAGCTTGGTACTCCCAGCAAACCTTGTAACAGTTAGGAACTATTCCAAAGCAAACTACATCCTATTAAGTGATAGTTTGCCAAAGTTCAGTGCTCCTCCTAACCCCGAGTGTTCAGCAAACTATGGGGAATTGTTCATAGAGACCCTGTACAATAATTTAGATAGCTGTATAGAGGCTGCTGTACCTATTAGAATTAAGCCCAACACAAATTCTTAAAACAAACCACATTGGTGGAATCTTAACCTTATTGAGTTATATAACAAAAGGAAAAAAATCATGGTTAAAATCAGGAAAAGCAACTGCCATGATGATAACAGCTCTGTAATTAAACTAAACAGAAAATTATGATAATTCAGTCCAACAAGGCTGATTATGTGTTCAAGATAGCCTCACAGGCTAAAGTCAACCACAAGGCCTTCTAAAGCTATTGTATGTCCGTAACCTCAAAGGCAGCACACACCAGTGTGCTGAACTTATGATCAATGGTGCCACCTTCACTGAGCAGAGTGACACAGAGTATTTGCTGGCTGACAAATGCAGCTCAAACTCCATCACCCACTCCCCCCACCTCCTCCCATGAAATATCTACTAGTATAGCCCCCCCCCCCCAACTATTAGCAGAGAGCAGGTCCTGACAGCACTCACTAAAGTCAGAAACACAGTCTCAATGGGGCCTGATGATATCCTGGGATGCTTCCTAAATAGCTTGAAACATGACCTATCAGGACAACTTGAGTCACTTTTCAACTATAGCCCCAAAACTGTCTTTGCACCATAAGAACTGAGGACTGCAACGGTTATCCCACTTTGTAAGAGTGGACCATCAACTGACCCTGGAAACTACAGACCCATTAGTCTGATTAGTCTAATATGCAAAATCATGAAATAAACTATCATGGAAATGATCAATGAAGACATAGGCAACATTCTGACACTGGCCTCAACCAAGTTTGGCTTTATCAGTGGGAGGTCATGCCTACTAAACCTGGTGGACTTGCTTGAGAAGGTCACCAAGGCAATGGATGAGGGTAAAACAGTGCATACTACCTACCTGGACTTGGCGAAGGCATTTGATATAATGCCCAATTAGGTATAGTTGTCAAACTCACCAAACTGGGCATAAATCCCTACATAACTCACTGGATTGTCAACTGGCTCACAGGCAGGACCCAGGAAGTCAGGATTGGTGAGACCACCTCCACAAACAGACTGGTCACCAGTGGGGTATATCAGGGCTGCATGCTGGGACAGCTCACATTTGGCAAGGGCCTTTGGCTGACCAAGTCTGTAGATGAGTTCAAATTGGGAGCTATCATAGAGTCCCCTCATGACACAAACATCTTACAGGAGAGTCTAACACAGACAGATGGCTGATGCAAAATTCACAGATTAATGCTCAATGCCAAGAAATGCATTAAAGTGTCTTTTGGGAAAATGGCCACCCAGACTAATTACTCCATTGATAAGACACACATAAGAGCTGACCTAGTAATCAGGGACCGCGAAACATATGTAGACATTAAAGTGGCCTTTGACCAACATGTGGCCAAGGTAATAAGAAAATCATTCAGTGTCATCCACCTTATAAGTAAGGGCATGGTATCCAGGTCTAAGTAAGTCATGGTGCCACTTTATTCAGCCCTTATCTGACCCATCACTGAGTATAATGCTCCCTTTGGCATGTACCTGACCAGACATGTACAATAATTGGTATGCCCAAAAATGTTCCTTACTTGGAAAATCCATGATATAAACACACTGTCTTATTCAAATCACCTTAAAGGCCTGTTTCTATACTTGGTCTCCTGCAGGCTACTGAGAGGCAAGCTATGCCTGGCATACAAGGCATCTCAGATCCAGCACTGATGGATCTTTTGCACATCCATAAAATGAACAGCATCAGATCCAAGGATTTAAATTTTGCTTGCAATATAAATAGGACATGTTGATGAGAGAGACAGAGATATGTGTCTCAGAGGATCCCCATGCTCTGGTAAAGGCTCTATGTGAAGCAGAGTCCTTCCCCAACCCTATTTAAGCATAACCTTGACCAATGGATGAGAAATCAGAAATTCACACCGGGTCGGGCCCCCATGTCTCTAATAGATAGAAACAGACAGTAACTATGCTCAAACTAACATACTCCCCACATAACCTTTATACACTTCCTAAGTAACATACTCCTCCAAATAAATGCTCAAGATATATAGGGAGACAATTGGGATGGGTTGCATGGCTAGGTTTATGAAGGTCCTGGTGGTTATTAGCCTAGTATAAACCTATGCACTTATGAACATAATTTTTCTGTCTTGACTATTTCCGTTGCTGGGGCCATGCAAAGTTGTCATAGTGCAGCATGCACTTTAAGCCAAGCAGCCCATGGCCAGTAATGATGATGATGTGGGACACACAATGACAACTTAGCAGGCAATTTTATACTATGTAAACATATGGGAGGAGGTTGGTATGAGTCACACTGTGAATACCTCAGTTAATAATACCTGAAATAGAAGATACATTTTGGCAATTGATTTGGAGACAGATAGAAGCATGTCTCTTCACTAGTTATTCTGAAACATGAAAAGGTGCTGTTTCATGAAGCAGAGTTCAAAGATGACCCAGAATGATGAATGCACCGAAAGATGTCTGCAAAAGACTTGGCATATGACAGGTGCAGTCCACAAACAAATATATATATATATATATATATATATATATATATATATATATAGATATGGGTCTACTTCATATGAGCAAAAGCTCATATAATCTAAATCCATATCATTGAGACAAATTGCACGAAACACCACATCAGTAAAACTTCAAAATATTGAATCCCACAGTATTGATAATAAGCACCATACTTGAAGGATAATGCAATCTCAGAGTTGATATATTTAATTTCCGGGGGGGTGCAGGGGGCAAAAACATAGGAGGAAATATAATTGTAGTATTTCATTTGTTTTAGACGTTTGTTGTAGATATTTTCATTATTGGGGGTGTGGTTAGTTGTTATTGGTTGATAGTGTCTGGTATTTGTTTTGTAATGTGCTCGTGGTATTGCTTTAAGAGTGTGTAGAATTACTGGACATTTCACTTGTAGGTAGTTGTGGTTTTGATTTAGGGTAAGTTGCTTTATTATGTTGGTGTTATGGCAAGTTAAAATTTGTAATTTGTAGGAAGGTAGGTGGATGGATTAGTCAGAGATGTTCAGGGAGGAGATTTTGATACTGTGGGATTCGTCACTTTGAAGTTTCGATGTTGTGGTGTTTCATGCAATTCATCTCGATGATATGGATTTCGATCATGTGAGTTTTCGCTCATATGAAGTAGACCCATATATATATATATATATATACATACACACACACACGCACTCACAGAAACAGGGTATCCTTGCCGTTATAAATGGACTAATATTCATTCTATGTGCTTTTTACTACTGTACCTGCCAACGATCAAGCTCTTTTCCACCAGCCATGCCCATTCATGGTCCAGTCCTTAGTAATCCTCAGTGAGGGTGTGAGCTGGCTATGAGAGGCTTTTATATAGGCAGATTCAGTTGTTATCTGTGACTCACTGGCATCCTAGCAATGATGACATATTTATTAGGATAACCCTTCCCCTGCATTATGGATGGATGACTTGCATAGCCACAGGAACCACAATGCCCTCCTCAGTGAGGATGTACTTTCCCATACAACTGTGATAACTCCTATCATAGAAACAGGGTTGTAGCCAAACACCCACTTCTGGGGCCTCCTTTTGCAGTGCTGCACTTCCTGTGAGAGACTATGGCTCTGGATGGTCAAGACTGTTCCTGTTCCCTCCCAGGATGGGTCCACCCATCTTCCCTACAGCTCTATCAGTTGTCTGAGTTGTTAATCAATCTCTGGTTTCCTGGGCCATAGTCATGGTTTATCCCTCTATGCCATAACAGCTGGCTAAAATGAAGATCCTTAGTGACTGTCTACTCTACAGGATAAAACAGTCTACGAACATTTTGCTTGTGAGCACTACATTGTTCATGTACACAGGTGTAGGACTATTATGCTTTTATTAGCTATGTAGATAAGGAAACCAAGCAGATGAATGCAGACTAAACATTTGGGCCATTGCACACTAATCATGCAATGCAGCTTTCAAGAACAAAATCCACCAAGAATAGGGTGGTGGGGATGAAATGTGTTATTTATATTCTACAAATTCAGATGTCACCTAGAACTTAACTGTCCACAGAACACTGAGTGACTTCACTTAATGGTTATGTTATCATTGTGGATCAGATGGTATGCATACACATAGCTGGCCACCACAGCGATGTGATGATTCCATAAACTGAACTCCTGGAAGAATGGAAGAATGCTGCAGCTTTATATAACTGTTTTATCAAGCTACTTAGATGTAATGCTTTAAGCCAAGGGTCACCTGATTAGTTTTTGTAATGTGAAGGGTGAATCTGGGGAAGGTGTACAGTATACATTTTTATTTCGGTTCTTTTTTTTTTCTTAATTACAGTCATGTTATTTCTCTACAAGTTATCACAGTTAGCAAGTATGAATACAGTTTCATTATTTTGCAAAATGTTCTTGTTGGAAAGTATGAAACCCTCACTTAAAATCTGCAATATGTCAGAAGATACTTGGTCGACTGACTTGCACATAGTGGATGCCCCTGATTGCACTCAGCTAATTGATAACTCACAATTCTGAATGCAACTCATAGTTAATGATTTAAAAGATGCAGGTTCACTCTGCTCAGACAGAAAATGAAATGGTTGTGGTAAGGGCATCAAGGCAGAATTTGACCGTAAGCTTATTTAGAGGACATTTAAAACATTTTACACAAGTCAGTAGCTAGATTACAGAGAATTCTGCTGATGTTACAAAAGTATAGTGTATAAATGTAATAGCAGGAAAATTGATGCATACTGCAGACACCCTAAGGAGACAGCATGTCAGAGGCAATAAGGAAGATTCATTGGAAGAAGTGTTATGGGTTACAATACAGTTACTGATGATGCTGAGAAGCTTTGAGAATTGAAACCTAAATACAGAGATGGCCTAATGATGCAGCTATTATGTTACGTCATCAAGACAGCTGGCCAGAAAGTGTGAAGCAGAGTCATCCATTGAACAAGTCGTACTTTTCATTCAGAGATGAACTGTCATGTAAACAAGGACTTATATTGTGAATACTGTCAAGTATTCTGAAATCAAATGTTAATGAAATTACATGTGCCTCACCAGGTGTTGCCTAAAATATAAGCTGTCTAATCAATAGCCAGCCTATTCGATGCCCACACACTGACAGGCCATTCTCCTCAAGTACATCTATACTGTTCAAGTATGTATACTCAAACAGGAAGTGTGCATGCCTGCAGGTCATTGCTACAGTACATCTGGCTTCTCTCTTGTATAAGTTGTCTATTTATTATTTTATAATATTGTTTCTAAATTACTACTATGATGTTGTGCATAAAAGTGTGCCCATGATTATGTGTATGGTAGGTAGTCTTGCAGGTAAGTGGTGTGTGTGTGTGTGTGTGTGTGTGTGTGTGTGTGTGTGTGTGTGTGTGTGTGTGTGTGTGTTGGTAAGAATGATGTGGGTGCGTGGTAGATGATTTTGCAGATAAGTTTTGGTGGGGTTCTGTGTGTCTTTGTGTGTTAAACTGAGTGTTGAAAAGCACACACTATAGTATACCATACTGATTACACTGTAGAGACAGAAGCATTTAGACCCCTGAGTTTTTCTCTACAACCTACTCTACCGATTTGTATTGTACTTTAAATATTCAGTAGTTGTGTAAAGAGGCTCTGCTTCCTACTAGGTAGCAAGTTGCTCTTTTTGTTTAGATAGATTGTTTTAGACAACTAGTATCAATAAATCTCCATAAATATAAGCACAACAACCTCTTCAGCCCACATTAGTAAGCACCTGAAAAGCTGGATATGCATTTTCCAGCTGTCTCTGTTACCAGACTGGTTGAAACAGGATTCCTGAGACAATGCAGCAATTGTGTCATGTTTACTGGCAACCACCTTCTGCTTAAACCAGCACAATATAAGAGAGATGCAGTTCTACAATGTTATTAAATGCAAAGCTCTCACACAAACCCCCAATAAATAACAAGCAGTTTGCCAGTACCACACAACCCAACAATAACAATGCTAACACAGCTCAAACAAAACACATACATTTACATATGATGAGGCTCTTAGAAGTAACCCACCTAAACCACAAAAACCTCATAAATGTAACCTAAGAAACAAGTACTCTCAGCAACCTCACAAACACATCACAGACACCACCCACCATGAAACATACATCTAAGAGTCACACTGACTCAGTCCAAAAGCCTATAAACCAAACTTCCACACAAGGTGACCTCATTGTGAGGCACATTGACAAACCATTCACCAAGCTGTGTAAAAGAAGTGTCACCATCAGTTGCCTGGAAAGCACCAGGATTCACCACATCATGCATTCACTCAAGTCCTTGGAACATAAGTACACATATGACACAGTGAAAGTACATGTGGGTGTAAATGACTTGAGAGGTACCTCCATGGACTATAGCAAGAGAGATATGATGGAGCTCTCCTAATATGAGTCTGATGGAGGTATGAACCTGGACTATATGAAGAGAGACATCATGATGTTCTTGGACTATGTGTTTGATGCAGGCCTGAACCTGGACTATATGAAGAGAGACATAATGGAGCTCTATGAACCTGGACTGTATGAAGAGAAACATAATGGAGCTCTTGGAATATATGCCTGATGCAGATATGAACCTGGACTATATGAATAGATACATGATGGAGCTCTCAGAATATGTGTCTGATGTAGATATGAACCTGGACTATATGAATAGAGACATGATGGAACTCTCAGAATATGTGTCTGATGCAGGTATGAACCTGGACTGTATGAAGAGAAACATAATGGAGCTCTTGGAATGTGTGTAGGGATGAACCTGAACTATATAAATAGAGACATGATGGAGCTCTCAGGATATATGTCTGAGTCTGCTATGAAGTTAGTCTTGAGCAGATCTCTACCATCATCAACAATGATGGTGCAGTAAAAAAAGACTACTGATTTCAACCACTGGCTTAGTTTCTCATGTTAATCAAAGGGGGTACAATATGTATCAGCCAGGCAAGAGCTGGTAGACAGTCCCATCTTCTTTGTCAAGGATGACCTGCGCCTCTCCCCCCATGGCTTTTGTATATTAGCTAAATCCTTATCAATCCCCATAATGCCTTTTTAGGTAAAGTCAGTCTTCTAAAGCTTCTAACATAAGTAAACAGAATGTGGATAATATCAAGTTATTGCTGCGCAACACTAGGAGCCTTAATAAAACACTTCACACCCATTAAGCACTCTTTAACCTAGAAAACATTGATATATGCATCATGACAAATATCTGGTTCAAGATCACTGAAAGCACTCTGTCAGTGCAAGGTTTCAATGCCTGCCAAACATTCAGGCCCACCACATTAGACAAAGGCACTAAAGGTAGTGGTGGCTCCATATTCTTAAAAAACAGACTAATCAGACAAAATAATGACCTGGATCTCCTCCACATTCAACTTCTGCTTAAACCAGCACAATATTAAAAAAAAACTCTTATCATCGCATAGCTTACTTAAGGACCCCCTTCTATGTCCCACCTTGACCCATAACTCCTACGTAACAGTCTGGAGTTTGTATGTATTAAGGCAAACACTATTCACCTAGGAGACTTTAAATGCCGCTCCATTAACTGGGAGACATACATCCTCAAACATGTACACCCGGAGGTTTCAAAAAATACCGCTCAAACTCTAAGAGCAAGAAATCTGGACAAATCCAAAAATAATAGGGTATAAAGGCCCAGAATCTGGGACAGATTTCAAATATTGCTCCAATTCACTTAGGAAGTTGCTAGAATAATGGGATTTGCATTAGCATACATTTTCCAAAGGATATGAAGTATGAAACTCAAATGTCTGTCATTATCTAGTTACTTCAATCCTCTATGATTTTCCAGAAAATGACAAATTTTATGGGCAACAGACCAAAAATATGAGGTAGAATTCTGGATTCTGCAATAATCTGGACAGTTAAGAAGTATGTTTCTGGACTTCATCAATACAAGCTCCAAAATTAGTTGGTCCACACCCTAACCACTGGTGATAAATACAAGGTTTGGTCCTTACCATTATGAGGCAGCTTCACTCCCCACCAATTGTAACTTTTTCCTGGAGAAATCAGACCCCAAGTTCATCGCATTTACCATAAGAGTGAAGCTAGAATCATCTTCCAGTACCTTGGTATTTAGAGATTATGTGAAGGCTAAGCTACTAAAACAGAGAGATGACCTGGCTAAATTAAAAAGCCCCTTCCATCTTGTTGACTCCACTGCTTACGCAAACTTTTTCACTGCCAAATTTTATGCACATGTAAATAGCTGCGTAGACATAACTGTCCCCTCATAAATAAATACAATGCCAGATTCAAAAATAAACCTCTATGATGAAACCCAAATATGAACAGATTATATAATTAAAGAAAAACTTATTGTACACAATATTAAGCCTAACTCTCAAGATGCCAAAAATGTTCTTTTTGAACTAAATTAAGGAAGGAACTCTGGACCCTGATTAAACCAACCAAAGCCAGATATGAGGTAAAAACAGCCACCCAGGAGAAGGATAACCACAGATCCTTCTGTAATTATGTTACAAATGTCAGAAACAATGCACACCACTGAGCAGACTGACAGAGAGTGCTTCTTAAACAATCTGAACTACAGAGCTATATAAGTATATTTTTTGCAGTTTATCTAATTGTTCAGTGTTTCTTAGCACTGCACTGGTTATATTTATTTATCAGTACTACATTGTTTTTTATTTATTTGTGTAACAGTTCTGCACTAGTTTACTGCACTTATTTTCTTTATTTGTTTGACCAAATTATTTACTTTTCTGTGTCTCCATTTATATATTTGCTGATCTGCGGTTCAATTATTCCCCCCACCCAACTGCTGTTGTGTTCTTAAAGTCGGTGGCTTTTGCTGTTGCCTGCCCCTTCTGGGGGTTTGTGGTGTACTCAGTCCAGAGAGGCAAAACTGGTCAAAGTCAAACAGCTTCTGTGTTATCTGTTTGTCTCAGGGTGTGGCTTTGTAAGGATCTTTTATCTTGCTGGTATAAAAATATTACATTTGAGTGAATCCCTGTTCATCCTGCTAGAGCTCCATTTGTCTCTGACAAAGAGTGCTTATTAAACAATCTGAATTACAGTGCTACATAAGTATATTTTTGCCCTTTATCTAATCGTTCAGTGTTTCTTATCAACATTGCACTGGTTGCATTTATTTGCTTATCAGTACTGGATTTTTTTTTATTTATTTGTGTAACAGTTCTGCACTAGTTTACTGCACTGTTTTTATTTATTTGTTTGGCTGACTTATTTAGTTTTCTGTGTCTCCATGTATATATTTGCTGATCTGTGGTTGAATTTTTTTCTCCCACCCAACTGCTGTTGTGTTCTTAAAGTTGGTGTATTTTGCTGTTGCCTGCCCTACTGGGAGTTTGTGGTGTACTCAGTCCAGAGAGGTAAAACTGGTCAAACAGCTTTTGTGTTATCTGTTTGTCTCAGGGTGTGGCTTTGAAAGGATCTTTTATCTTGCTGGTATAAAAATATTACATTTGAGCGAATCCCTGCTCATCCTGCTATAGCTCCATTTGTGCCTGATGGAGAGTGCTTATTAAACAATCTGAATTACAGAGCTACATAAGTATATTTTTTACACTTTATCTAATTGTTCAGTGTTTCTTACCAGCACTGCACTGGTTGTATTTATTTGCTTATCAGTGTTGCATTGTTTTGTATTAATTTGTGCAACAGTTCTGCACTAGTTTACTGCACTGTTTCTATTTGTTTGACTGAATTATTTACTTTTCTGTGTCTCCATTTATATATTTGCTGATATGTGGTTGATCCCCCCACCCACCTGCTGTTGTGTTCTTAAAGTTGGTGGCTTCTGCTGTTGTCCACCCCTACTGTAAATTTGATAAGGGACACTCCTCCCAGTTCCATCTAATTAGCTCATTCTACCTAATACAGAGATCATTTGGGAAGGTCAAACCCCTTAGTTCCTTAACCTTGAATTTTCTTCTGTCCCTCCTCTCTCCCTTTCCACTTTACTAAACAAAAAAACAAAACAAAACAAAACAAAAAAAAAATCCCTCCCAAACCAGTATATCAGGCACTGAGAAGGTTGTCAGCACAATCACTACACCTCAAACACCACCCACATCTACACAACACAAACCCACATGTGTGGAAGTCCTCAACAAAAACATACTCAAACAAAGGAGACCTCTGAGGCAAAAACACACGCAATCTCCACAGCCCTCCACACTCCTGTTAAAATGCCAGATTTTTGTGATATAAAAAATGAGTCCACAATAAATCCTTTCAAAACTTTTCCCACCTTTAATGTGACATATAACCTGTACAATTCAATTGAAAAACAAACAAATCTGTTAGGAGAAAAATATAAAAAATAAAAAACATACAATAAGCTGGTTGCATAAGTGTGCACACCCTTAAACTAATACTTTGATGAAACACCTTTTGATTTAATTACAATATTCAGTCTTCTCGGGTACACACCTGCCATCAATTAAAGAGACTCTGATTAACCCCAAATAAAGTTCAACTGACTTAGTAGGATTTTCCTGATGTTTACTCAGTTGCCTGCTACAGCAAAAGCCATGGTTCGCCGAGAGCTTACAAAGCATCAAAGAGATCTCATTGTTGAAAGTTATCAGTCAGGAGAAGAGTTCAAAACAATTTCCACAGCATTGGATATACCATGGAGCACAGTAAAGACAGTCATCAAAAAGGTGGAGAAAATATAGGACAACAGTGATGTTGCAAAGAACTCCCTCCAAAACTGATGAAAAGACAAGATGAAAATTGGTCATGGAGACTGAAGGAGCTGCAGGAATTTCTGGCAAGTACTGGTTGTGTATTGGGTTCCCTACATAATCTCGAAATTTTGAAATACTGAATGTCAAAATCCCTAGACTATATAGCCGAAACTCCTAAATACCGAAAGACCAGAAGCGCGAATTTCAAAGTCCCGTTGTACGGAGATACTGAAGTAGCGCTTCTGGTGTTGCGGTTTGTGGATGGATAGGTAGAATTCAGGTAAGTATCTATGTGTAAGTGTGTTGGTTAGGGGCTTTAGTGTGTGTTTGTGTGCGTTGTGACTGTGATGTATGTGTAAGGGACTGTAAGATGTGTGGGTGTGAGTTTCCCTTGTGTTTCTGTTTGTGCGATCTCAGAGTTAGAATATTTAAGTAGGGTGTGTGTGTGGGGGGGTGCAGGGGGGCTTGCCCCCCTGCTTATCTGTAGTGTAGGATGATATGTTTGATTGTGGGGGGAAGTTGTGTATATGTGTACGTATGTGCTGCACGTTCGGGATTTTGAATTTTGCGCTTCTGGTCTTTCTCCGTTTAGGGGTTTCAGCTATATAGTCACGAGATTTTGACATTCGGTATTTCAGAATTTCGAGATTATGTAGTGAATCCTGTGTACTACATGTGACAACAATCTCCCATATTCTCAACATGTCTGGGCTATGAGGTATGGTTGCAAGACAGAAGCCTTTTCTTACACAGAATAACATCCAGGCCCAGCTAAAATTTGCAAAACAATACATAAAGTCGCCCAAAAGCATGTCGAAAAATGTGTTATGGTCTGATTAGACCACGGTTAAACCTTTTGGCCACATTTCCAAAAGGTACATTTGGTGCAAAAACAACACTTTGCATCACCAAAACAACACCATCCCCACAGTGAGGCATGGTGGTGACAGTATCATGCTTTGAGGTTGCTTTTCTTCAGCTAGAACTGGGGCTTTAGTCAAGGTGGAGGGAATTATAAACAGTTCCAAATATCAGTCACTTTTGGCACAAAACCTTCAGGCATCTGCTAGAAATTAGAAGGTGAAGAGGAATTTCACCTTTCAACACGACAATGACCCCAAGCATGCATCCAAATCAACAAAAGAATGGCTTCACCAGAAGAAAATGAATGTTTCAGAATGGCCCAACCAAAGCCCAGAACTAAATCCAATAGAAAATCTGTGGGGTGACCTGAACAGGGCTGTACACAAGAGATGCCCTCGCAATCTGACAGATTTGGAGTGTTTCTGCAAGGAAGAGTGGGTAAATATTGCCAAGTCAAGATGTGCAATGTTGATAGACTCCTACCCAAGAAGACTTAATGTTTTAATTAAATCAAAAGGTGCTTCAACAAAGTATTAGTTGAAGGGTGTGCACACTTATGCAATCAGCTTATTGCATGTTTTTCATTTTTTATATTTTTTCCCTAATAAATTTGTTGTTTTTCAATTGAATTGTTCAGGTTATAGCTCACATTAAAGGTGGGGAAATTTTTGAAATGATTTATTGTGGTCTCATTTTTTTTATATCACAAAAAACGTTCATTTTAACAGGGGTGTGTAAACTTTTTATATCCACTGTACCTCCATGGACTATATGAAGAGAGACATGATTGAACTCACTGAATATGTGTCCCAGGCAGGTATGTCCCTAGCCTTAAGCAGCATTCTACTGTCACCCAGAATGATGCTCAAAATAAACAGAAAATGATTTGACTTTAACAATTGGCTTAGTTTCTGGCGTCAATCCAGGGGAGTCCAGTACCTGACAGCCTGGGAAGATATGATCGACAGACCACAATGCTATGCCAGAGATGTCCTGCATCTGTCTCACTTGGGCTTCAGTCTTCTGGCAAAGGCACTTGCCTCCCCATAGTGCCTTTTCTAGAAAAACTGATGAGGTTAAAACTACCAACATAAAAATTTCTACAAAACCCAAATTAAAGGTTATGTTGCTAAATGCTAAGAGTCTAAACATGAAACTGCACTCACTGCAAGCATTCTTAACCCTGGAAAATGCTGACATCTGCGCAGTGACAGAAACCTGGTTCAAAGCTGCAGAGAGCACACCAGCCATACCTGATTACTCATCCTATCGTACATTCAGACCCCAAACTGTGGGTAGTAAATCCAAAGGAGGTGGAGTTTCAATATATATTAAAGACATACACACCTCCAGGCTGGTCAAACAGTATGATGCACAGGAGACACTCCAGGTGCAGTTAACCATTGTCAAGACCCTTATAACAATCATAGCCACTGTCATCCCCTTACACAAAGGTGGAGCGTCCACCGATCCAGGAAATCATAGACCCATCAGCCTAACTAGCCTGATCTGCAAATCCATGGAACAGATTATCATGGACCTCATTAACAAGGACATTAGCAACCTCCAAACACTTGATCCCACACAGTTTGGCTTCATCAAGGGGAGGTCATGTCTGTTACATTTGGTCGACATTTTTGAGCTGGCCACCAAGTCCATAGATGAGGGGGAAGGCAGTGCACAACACCTATCTTGACCTGGCTAAGGTCTTCAATACTATTCCCCACTCAGGTATAATAGATAAACTCTCTCAACTAGGCATCAATCCATATCTTACC
Source organism: Protopterus annectens (assembly GCF_019279795.1). Taxonomy (NCBI): domain Eukaryota; kingdom Metazoa; phylum Chordata; order Ceratodontiformes; family Protopteridae; genus Protopterus; species Protopterus annectens. Next base: position 1,953,255,999 of record NC_056729.1, read on the forward strand.
AGATGGGTAGCTTACTGGCTGACTGATAGAACCCACCTAGCCAAAATAGGGGAAGCCACCTCAGGCAGTAAACTCGTATCGAGTGGTGTACCCCAGGGTTCGGTCTTGAGGCCTCTGATATTTGGGATATACATTTCTGAGGTGCAGGCTAAAACCAGTGGGCTATGGCTGACCAAGTTTGCAGATGGCTGCAAGCTGGGAGGTGTCATCAATTCTCCTAGTGACATGGGCATCTTCCAAGAAGGTCTCACCCTAACAAATAACTGGTGCCAGAAACATGGCCTCAAGCTGAATACAAAAAAATGCATCATCATCCCCTTTGGGGAGAGTGATGGTCCCACAAATTATGACATTAATAACAATGTCCTAAGCATGCAGTCAGCTGTGAGGGATTTGGGCACACAGATTGATAGCAACCTGACTTCTGACCACCATGAGGCGCCATCTTTAAACTCCATCTGAACTACTGCAGGTTATCCCTGGTTGCCCGCGTGGTGTGCTCCATCATTTAAGCCTAGTGCTCCTCATCGGGTTGTCCCCTCCCCGCTGGCCTATCTCTCTTGGTTACCCAGAAGCTACAAGGCAGACCAGCTGTATTGGCACCCAGGAAGCACCCCTACTTCTACCTGAGTGACGGTTTATTGACTATTTAAACTAATCTTTACTGGCTCATTTAAGCCTAGTGCTCCTCATCGGGTTGTCCCCTCCCCGCTGGCCTATCTCTCTTGGTTACCCAGAAGTTACAAGGCAGACCAGCTGTATTGGCACCCAGGAAGCACCCCTACTTCTACCTGAGTGACGGTTTATTGACTATTTAAATTAATCTTTACTGGCTGTACGTCCATTTTTTGCCTATTTACTTTATTTTATGTTTTTGTCCTCCTGTGGACAGCACACACGTGGCACCAGCTAAGGTTGTCTTGTCCCTTACCTATCTGCAGTTTAACAGTTCCCCTTTCATCTATTATTGCTTCTCCCTCCTGCCCCTGGTTGACCTGAAGTCCCCCTCATCTGCTAGCTTTACTATAGCTGTGACGTCCTGCTTGCCTAGCCTCTCCTGTTCTCTCACTGCCTCTACACTACTTTCCTGGCTGTTGCACTCCTTTCTCTCTTTTTCCTACATTTTAATTCACCAAATGACTGTATCTTAATATTCCTGCTTACTTACTTTCTATTACCCCTCTCAGGGTCCCACTGCAAACTGTATACATCCTACACATACCTTGAGCCTGTTATATTCTTGTTTTTTGCCTTCTCCTTTCCATCTTCCTCTACCTAACTCTCCCTAACTTACTACTTAAACTACATAGCATACGAAACAGTACTGTTCAGCTTCCCTGCTAAGCTGATTGACTCACTCTCTTCTCTAACTGTTTCCCGGTGCTTTTGCCTCCCGCCCCTCTCCTATATCCTTCATGCTATTGGTTTTCCCTTCTTACTCCCCGCCCCTCTACCCCCTTGAACTCTACATGTAGTGGCTTCCTCTCTGAGGCGCCATCTTTAAACTCCATCTGAACTACTGCAGGTTCTCCCTGGTTGCCCGCGTGGTGTGCCCCATGTAAGTGCGTATTTTCAACTGATATTGCTTTATTTACTCTATTTTTTGTTGTAAACCTGTACATAGTGTGTAATCCTACAGTCGCTAAGGTCCTGGCAACCTGAGTACAGCAAACGCTGTTTTGTGACTGCTCATCGTGATTGTTATCCTGTATCCTACTGTAGTGTGTTTTCCTGCAGTCGCTAAGGTCCTAACAGCCTGAGTACGTTGATTTTTATCCTGTGTCTTACAGTAGTGTGTTTTCCTGCAGTCGCTGAAGTCCTAACAGCCTATGTACTGCAAACGCTGTGTTGTGGCTGTTTGTCGTTGGTTTTATTCACAGCATTTAGACTAGTGACGGCTTGATGCTGATTTCAATACACTGCATTTAGACTCTAGTGGTTTGTAAAGCTTTAACTACTGTGTTAAGTTACTTTAGATCCCTAAAACCAGAACTTTGTGTGTGGGTTTTTAGTCACTAAAAGGTATATAAGCATTGCTTCAGTAAAGCGTTATTCTATTGGTGTTTGCCCCTATTTACGCTACTGTCCACAGTCGCTAAGAGGTTGTTTCTCTTTTTAGGAACAGAGAAACCACTAACGCTGCTCTAGTGTAGTCTATGCCCAGTACAGGGTGGTCAGCGTGTTATTTCTAACTGATTTGTAATACTTTGCACTGTCTCTACACCTTGTATGTACACATAACTACCCTTATTTGTTAGTGAATTAACTTTCAGTTACCATCTGCATTGAACCCTGTTATGAACAACTATTTTTTTGTACTTCCTTAATACCAATGGTATTTTGTATTATTGCATTATAACTGCTGCTGCTAGAAATGTTTATTAACTTGATGTACCTGTTTCTGTGACATGTAGATATTTTGTTTTCTCTCTCTTTTATCTGTATACTCCTTACTTTGGTACCTCTCTACCCAATTCTATGCTAACCACCTATGTTCTATCTGTTACCTTGTTTTCCTAACCCTTCTTTTCCTTTTTTTTTGTATTCCATCATTTAAGCCTAGTGCTCCTCATCGGGTTGTCCCCTCCCCGCTGGCCTATCTCTCTTGGTTACCCAGAAGCTACAAGGCAGACGAGCTGTATTGGCACCCAGGAAGCACCTCTACTTCTACCTGAGTGACGGTTTATTGACTATTTAAATTAATCTTTACTGGCTGTACGTCCATTTTTTGCCTATTTACTTTATTTTATGTTTTTGTCCTCCTGTGGACAGCACACACGTGGCACCAGCTAAGGTTGTCTTGTCCCTTACCTATCTGCAGTTTAACAGTTCCCCTTTCATCTATTATTGCTTCTCCCTCCTGCCCCTGGTTGACCTGAAGTCCCCCTCGTCTGCTAGCTTTACTATAGCTGTGAGTCCTGCTTGCCTAGCCTCTCCTGTTCTCTCACTGCCTCTACACTACTTCCCTGGCTGTTGCACTCCTTTCTCTCTTTTTCCTACATTTTAATTCACCAAATGACTGTATCTTAATATTCCTGCTTACTTACTTTCTATTACCCCTCTCAGGGTCCCACTGCAAACTGTATACATCCTACACATACCTTGAGCCTGTTATATTCTTGTTTTTTGCCTTCTCCTTTCCATCTTCCTCTACCTAACTCTCCCTAACTTACTACTTAAACTACATAGCATACGAAACAGTACTGTTCAGCTTCCCTGCTAAGCTGATTGACTCACTCTCTTCTCTAACTGTTTCTGCCCCGCTTCGCTCCCCTCCCTACCCCCTTATCCCACCCACCCCACGTACCCTTAGCCTTATACCTCACACACCACACCCCCTCCACATCTACACCTATCCTGACCTCCTACCATACTAGCACCTCCCTACCAACTACACCTTCTGCTCTTAACCCTCCTATCTTCCCTCCCCACCCAAAGATAAATACTTACTCTAACTTATCCATCTAACCTGTCTTACTTATTCTATAATCTGAGTCTAATTTCTTTGCTTCTTCCTTTCTTTCTCTCCTCAACATGTCCATCAAAGCTTACAAAGCTTCTTCTAAGACCTCTGTAACAGAAACTACTCTGTTAAAGCTAACACTTCTACTGAGTACTTCTCTTGTTCTCACACTACCCTACTTCCTGACCTGTTATGAATCACACCTTAACTACCACCTTATCTACTCTCCCAAACATACAGCCTTTGATTTCGAAAGCCTAAACTTTACTCATGTAAATATTACATCTACCCCTAGCTACCTTCTAGCCAGATATCATAGGCTGTCTCATATTAAAATCCAGAATCTCTTGCTTAGGAAACTAAAATACTTACTGAACTTCTCTAACAAAGCTTACCTCGAATATAACCACTCCATCTTGGCAGATGGTGACATTCACCCAAACCCAGGGCCCTTAGCCTCTACTTCTGATGCTATACCTGTTACACTAAACTCTTCCCTACTAATACCAACCTCCAATGCAAATACTCTACTCATAGGGCACCTTAATATACAAAGTGTCAATAACAAAATCACCCATCTCCACTCCCTTCTTGAACACCACTCCTTTGATATTCTCTGTTTAACTGAAACCTGGTTAAAACCCTTTACTACAGATAATGAAATTATTCCTCCAGGTTACAACATCTTAAGACTCGACCGCAAAACTAAAAAAGGAGGAGGAGTGGCAATATTATTCAAAACTGAACTAAATGTAACATTAGTACCCAATGAGAACCTGGACATTACCAAGACTGAACTTCTTATCTCAAAGCTTCAACTAAACCCGAAAAAATCTATCTATATTATCTGTATTTATCTACCTCCTGGAAATAACTCTACTACCATAGAAAATATCCTCAGTTGGGCCACCTCCACCTACCCACAAGAAACCATAATACTTGGAGACCTTAACCTTGACTGGTCCTCGTTAAACACTAACAACCCAGCCTCTCATATTAACCTCCATGGCTTTACACAGACAATAGACACCTCAACTAGGACAAACAAACCTAACAACAAAGAAAGTATTCTTGATTGGATTCTCGTTAACAAACCTCTACTAAAATATCAATCTGGAACTTTACCCGATGACTTTAGTGATCACAAACTAACCTATATTATAAGACAAAAAAACGCCTCTAACAATACTCCCATCTATAGGACCCTACGCGATCTTAAACGATTCAATCCTACTCAATTTAAAAGTGAACTAAATGCCTGTAACTGGAACCCACTAAAGACACTTCCTCTTGAAGAAGCTGTCCTTTACTTCAATACCACATTCCTAACAATTCTAGATAATCATGCTCCAAAACGCTCCATCCGAATTAAATCTAAACCTGCCCCTTGGCTATCTAAAGATACAAGACAAAAAATGTTACTTAGAAACAAATCTTGGACAAAATGGCGAACTAGCAAATCTCCAATAGACCATCAGACTTTTAGGCACCTAAGAAACATTACCAAAAAGCTATCTTCTCTGATAAAAGGAGTTATTATAGTAATCTCCAGCAAGCAAATCATAATAACCCTCAAAAATTCTGGACAACCCTAAATAAACTTCTTCACCCAGGACAGACTACCACTCCATCCCCTTCCGGGTCTGAAAAGAATTCCGCCCTTGATACGGCCAATACTTTCAACTCATTCTTTATTGATACTATTAATTCCTTGGCCTCTCATCTCTCTAGTGACAACACTAATATCCCTGACCTTGCATCCTTCAAGCTACCAACCTTTAGGCTACAACCCATCTCTACTTCCTTTATTCTGAAATGTATCCACAAACTCAAACCATGCTCCCCCTCAGCTGACCAACTGCCATCTGAATTCCTTCAAAAAGCAGCCTCTGAAATAGCCTATCCTATATCCATTCTCATTAATAGAACTGTAAGTGAAGAAACCATACCTGATATCTGGAAAATCTTTCACATCATACCCTTACATAAAGGAGGGAACTCCTATGATTATTCTAATTATAGACCCATAGCTCTCTTATCCCCACTTGCAAAGATCATGGAAAAATGTGTTCACCATCAGTTAATGAACCACTTAATAAAAAACGACATTCTTACAAACTGTCAACATGGCTTTAGGCCTTTTCATAGCACAACCACCGCTCTCCTCTCCTTCACAGACTTCATTAACAAGAATCGTAATAATAACATCCTGTCTTCAGCTCTCTTTATTGACCTGTCCAAAGCCTTTGACATGGTCAACCACTCTCTCCTCTTAAAAATTCTCGAATCTCTTTCCTTAGAAGCTAAGGCTGTCCACTGGTTTAGTTCCTATCTCACTAACAGGAAACAGGCCGTCCTCTGGAATAAGGAACTCTCATCTCTTCTCCCAATCTCACTTGGGTACCCCAAGGCTCTATTCTTGGACCTCTTCTTTTCTCCCTCTTTATAAATGACCTACAAGTAGCTATTCCCCAGGCTACTTCTATACAATATGCTGATGACTCCACACTAATTTGCTCTGCTAAATCCATTTCCGAACTTCAAGCTAATACTCAAGCTGTATTTTCCAAAGTAGAAACTTGGTTCTTAAATCGTTGCCTACTCCTAAACGCAAAAAAAACCAAACTCTTACTCTTTAAGCCCACTACCAGATCCCCAGCTTTAGATTTCACTATCTTATCTAACAATGGAACCATTATATCACCTGACCCTACTACCAAACTGCTAGGTGTCACAATTGACAACAATCTTACCTTTGACTGTCATATCAACAATACCATTAAATGTGTAAACAGGAAACTTGGCTCTCTCTATAGAATTAAGACTTTCTTAACCTCCCCAGCCAAAGCTACTCTTGCCCACTCTCATCTCATTTCCACTCTTCTCTATGCTTCTCCCATCTATACTAACCTCAAGAAAAACAATCTTTCCAAACTGTCTACTACCTACAATAGCATAGCTAGATTTGTTACTGGGAAGCCTTTCAGAACTCATCACTGTCTGAATCTGCAGCAACTGAACTGGCTTGAACTGACAAACATGTTACTTCTTTCCCAACTTACATTTGTCCAAAGAGCTTTCTACCAATCTCTTAACACACCTGTACTTTCTAACCTCTTAACCCCATATGCTAATCTGAACTCACTCCGCTCATCTAGCAAACTGCTAGTTACCCTAACCAAATCTAATAACCTAGCTGGTGACTCCCTCTTCTCAAACTCCATAGGTAAACACTGGAATCAACTTCCTACCGAACTTACTTCCATTCCATCTGCTATTCTGTTTAAACAAAAACTCAGAACATACCTCAAAAGCCACTGGATGTGTCCCTGCTCTAATCCTGACCCACTGGATGTGTCCCTGCTCTAATCCTGACTAAATGTTGATTCCCCTCTTAACCCTCTTTCTCGCCCTATTCTGTTGTGCCTCCTCCTTTCTCCCCTAATCTTCCTTCCACCCTACATACTTCTCTCATATATCTCTCCTCCTTATTGGCTATGACTCTTTTCCAGTAAACTTGTATCTCTTTTAACTCTACTCTCTCTCTCTATTGTTGTTTCTCTTTCCTCCTTGGTCTTCCACTTTCTCTACTTGCTGTTAAAATAAGCAATAATGTTCAATATGATGTTATTTAGATTATCCAGAAAGTTAAACTCCTTTCCTTTTTAGTAACAATGTACATTTCTTTTTCCTTGGTCTTACATTTTTTTTTCTTGTTTTAAACTATGTAATAATATTCATTATGATGTCATTTAGATTGTCTAGAATTTTTTAAGTCCTATTCTTGTTTGGGTAACAATAATCATTGTCTAAGTCCTACCAGTCTGTAATCTGTTAATTGAGCTCATGATATATCTCTTATCTCTATATGTGGAGCTTTTCTCCCCGGGCCTCTACTGAAAATGGAAATTTATCCAGCTAGACTAGCCCGGTTAACAAATGTAAAATAAATTAAATAAATAAATAAATAAATGTTGCTTCCACTGTATTGAAAGTGTTCTACATGGCCCACCTCATAATTATGGGTATCTCATCCAGGGACAAGGAGGTCATAACATCCCTGTATTCTTTCTGTATAAGGCCCATTATTGAGTATAATGCCCCATTTAGCATGTACCTCACAAAGCACATGCAGCAGCTGGAGAGACCACAAAAGTTCTTCACCAGGAGAATCCAGGGCCTCAGAAATCTACCATACACAGATGGGCTAAAAGCCCTATCACTCTACACTGTTTCATACAGACTCCTCAGAGGTGACCTCTATTTGGCATACAAGGCAATCTCGGACCCTGCCTTGATGGCACTGCTGCATATCCACAAGTCAAGCTCCACTCGAGTAACACACACATACGGCCTTAACCTGGTCTGTGACATCAACAGGACTTGTTGGCAGGACAGATTTGTGTCCCAGAGACTCCCCCATCTATGGAACAGACTCACTCCCCACATCAAGCAGAGTACCTCTTTACCCCTTTTTAAGCACAGCCTGGATAACTGGATGCGAAATAGAAAATACATCCCTGGGATTCCACCCGTGTCCCTGCTGGACAGGGGCATCGGGTGCTGATTTGTCTATGCATGGGCTAAATTCTTGGCTAGGCTTATAAGGGCCTCAGGGCCAAGTAATTATAAACCCATAACAGGTAGTACATTCACTTTTGATACAGAAGGCTGTGGGTTCTATTCTCACAGGAGGCAGATGGGTTGCTGAAACTGCAGTGCAGCATGGGGGGGGGGGGTGCTGCACTCCTGAATGTGTCATCCTTTGGATGAGATGTTAAGCTAAAGTCCCATCTACTTGAGTTGGTGGTAGCTCAAGTGGATGTAAAAGATCTCACAGCACCTTTCAAAAAGTGTAGATGTCCTTTATTCATATACAAGAAGAACTGTTACTTGCAAAATATTTACATATTTATGAATATTTACAAGTGTAGAAATATATAGATATACAAATACACATATTTATAATTTCCTTTACAATCATTAAATTTTCATCCGTGCTAGACTCCCACTCCTTTCTCCATAACCTCTTTTGATTTTACTTGATATCTTCTCTAAAAGACATTTACCATTAAACATAATTTCAATTATTTTTTCATTCCATATAACTCATATAAAATAAAATAACTTTTTATCTATTCTGTTAATATATTCATTACTTCTGTTCTTATAATATCCATATTTAATCATACCCATGTTTATTTTATTCACTTTTTTATATATTTGAAAAAAATCTTGTTTATATAATTTTCCTCATAACTTTTTTATTCTATTACATTTCTAAAACATGTTAAGCAGTTTTTCTTCTTGACAATGTAAACCTTTACTGGTAATTTATCTGTTACCAGTTTCCACAAAAAAAATCTTGACATTCTGCTTTCTGATTGCACCATTTTCTTATTTTGATACCTTTAAATTTTTTCATCTGTTAGATTTTTCCCATGGTTTTACATAGTAATGAGTTATCATTACATTCTTAAACCATACTTTTCTTTTTCTATACCATCAATTTTTATTTTCCACAAAAATATATTTTCTTGGTAATATTTTATTTCTTCATTTATATGCTCTAAGGTATCCAAAGGTAGATGCAATCTTAGAAGTGACACTATACATTTTCTGGGCAGGGGGACTGCCCTAATGTTACACACATTACACATCTGTGTTATGTGTCTGTGTGTTCTAGGTTATGTCGGTTTGTTAGTGTGACTAGGAATTGTGTGTGGGTTAGTTTGAGTGAGGATGTGTGTTTCTGCAAGTATTTGTACTTGCAATGGATTGTAATCTTGACTAGTAGACTAATTTTGGAGTTTGCTATATTGATTGTTTCAATTAGTTGACGCTCATGTAGTTTACTGGTGAGATCTTAGGACCCAATCCATTTCAACAAAGCCTGTTAAAGTGCAAAGAAAGAGACAGATGTGTAATGTATCAGTTTAATATGTCTTTGGAAGCAGAGTAAGTGGTGTAAAACTGTGACCTGTGTGTTATACTCAGGAATCTACACCAGAAAGACAAGTAAATTCTATATGTGTTTCTGCAATTATCATGGCTGATTACAACCGTTTATTTATTCTAATTAAACAACCTTGATGTGTGTGTGTGTGTGTGTGTGTGTGTGTGTGTGTGTGTGCGTGCGTGCGTGCGTGCGTGCGTGTGTGTGTGTGTAGTGCTGCTTGAATCGGGGCAAGGCAGAATTCTAACAAACCAAACACTGATCACTGAAAATGTGCTTACAATATTATATATGCACCAAGTTTGAGATTATGATATTTCAAGGAATTCCCATTACATAGAGTAGGTACACAGATCACAGAGTTAGTGTGTGAAAGTGGCAAGGGTATGCACTTGTATCCTCCTCACATCAGGAACTGCAGGGTCTAAAGATGCCTGGAAAAACATTTTACAAAGAGAGCACATTGTGGCATTCACAGTTTTCTTGCAATATTTATTATGTTATGATCACTTGTTTGAAAGTTCTTTTATGTAGCCATTTGAAATATACTGAAGCAATCAACTTATATGGGCAATACAGTATTTTCTGTAATTAAAATCATAAAAAATAATTTTGTTAGGCACATTATAACATATAATTTTATGCCTGACAATGGTCCATAATTTGTGTGCAAAGAGTTTAACTTTTTGAAAGGAATATGAGTTTCAACACACTGCTTCTAACACAAGGTACCCACAATGAAATAGCCAAGTTGCATGTTAAGTACGATTCATCTAATTAACCGAGCTATTATCTGTCTGCTTGAATATAGCAATATACCTTATGTATATCTTGGTATATGAGAATGACAAACATTCACCACTACTAAAGATGAGAGGACTAAGTCTTCAAACCAAGCTTTCTGCTTGATTTTCTTTTGTTAGTTCCAGAAAATAGGTAACTAGCATTAGAGTTTCTCAAAAGAAGGCAATTAAAGCTGTATTCCTATTTAGCTGCAAGGGCTTTGAGACCAGACTTCTGCTGGGCTGGTGTGTGTCTGCACTAGATTTTGAATTTGTATTTCCCCATTTAAGGTTTGGATACCTCCATTATTTTTGTGTATGTATGTATGTATGTATTTATTTATTCATTCATACTCTTATTTTATTGCATTTTCTTTTATTTTTAAATTTTTCACGTTAAAGTTTTGTTCTTTGAGATTCAAAAGTTCTTCGCTAGGGTCAGTTAGAAGGCAATTTTGAATTCACTGACTGAAAAGGAATGATGTCTTGTTAATTACTGGGTGAGCTAAGAAACAGAATTTTGTACTTAGCTGCATTCCTGTTTAGCTGTAAGTGCTGTGAGATTACTAATAGTGTGAGACTGCTTTAGATTTCGGATTGAACCTCTCCATTTAAGGTTTGGATATTTCAGCTTTTTTTGTATTTATTATATTACAGTTTGTTTTATTTTAAATTTTGTTTTACCTTATTTTTTTCCTTAAAGTTTTAAAAGTTCTTGTCTAGAGTTAGTCAGAAAATAATCCTTTTCCATTCACTGGCTGAAAAGGAATTAAGCCTTGTTAATTAGTAGAAGGAGCTGAGAAATGTGATTTATTTAGTTGTAGCCCTATTTAGCTGCATGTGCTATGAGACCACTTAAGATGTGTGTGTGTGTGTGTGTGTGTGTGTGTGTGTGTGTGTGTGTGTGTGTGTGTGTGTGTGTGTGTGTGTGTGTGTGTGGTCATTTTGATACAATGTTAAACCTAGGTCCCATCTACTTGAGTTGGTGGTAGTTCATGTAGATGTAAAAGACAAGAGGAAATACCCCAATGTCCTGGCCAAATTTCCCTCAGTAGTATAAATACCACCTCAGTTCTTCCCTGAATAGAGGCCACTAGCTTAATGAGATTAGCCCTGTCAGCAAAGGCCAAATAAAATCCAAAATAGCGGTAAAATAGTAAGAATAAGTTTTGTTGCTGTTTTAATGCCTTCTCTAACTGGTAGGAGAGTGCACTATTTAATATCTAATATATTTAATAATATTAATATTTAATATATATTTTAATATCACTATTCATAATTTCTCCTAATATCTACTTTACTAATCCTTAATTTGTAGATACTATACTAAGCTACCTTCCACCTTTTACACTTACTCACACCATTATCTCTGTTTTTTCATCTGCTACCTTTCATCTTTTACTTACCCATTATCATTTTTTCCTTCTTTTATACACTAACACAGTTTTATTACTATACTATCTAATAAAATGCTTTACTTTCAATAGTTTCTACACAGTATAATGCTATCTTTTAACATGTCCTTGACTACTCTTCAGCCATAGGACCTAGCATTTTTTTTATATAAAATATTGACTAATACCTTATGAAATCTTGGACAAATCTGTTCTATATTTGTTTTGCTCTTATACTATGTACGAAGTGTGAATTTTTTTTCTTTTCTTTTAATGTTTAACTTATGTTAGTATTTTTAATCTATGATTACATTCTCTTTTATTTGCTATCTTTTACCATAATTATGATTTCATATGTCTGTATTTTAAAGATATTATGGATTGAATGTAACTTGGGGTTTTCCCACCTGGGCCGCCACTGAAAATGGGTTAACCACCCAGTCAAACTAAACAAGTATAAAATAAAATCAATAAATATTTGTCCAGATAATAATCATATAACATCTACCCCAGGGTACACTGAGGGGAAAGTAAAGCATGTGTTACCATGGGCAAAGAAAAAAAATAGGTATAGCCATCCTTTCCTGACATCAGTTTCTGTCATCTAAAAATGAGAGATGGTAGCAAAAAATGAAAAGGAAGTAATATTTGGGCAGGTGGAGCAGGATATCAGAATCATTACCTTGATCCTATGTCCACGCACGTCTTAAAGTCTCTGAATGGTGTTGTCACTTTGAATTTTGGCCAGGTAATGCCTGCCATAGTATTGAGTACAAGCATGCACAAAGGGACCATGGCAATTGAGTGGCGGAGAATAAATGCAGGAAACAGATTCTGTGACTTGCCCAGATTAGTAGCTTTGAAATATAGAAGTTAAGATGTTTATGTATGTCATAACTGACATGTATGTATGCCTAGCTAAATGACAGAAAATGCATTATTGTATCCTTTGGGAAGTCATTTACCCCAGGGAACTACCTCATTGACAATACACCCCTAAGAGTTGACCCAGTTGTTTGGGATCTGGGAACCTAAGTGGACAGTGACCTAACATTTGACCAATGTGTGTCTATTGTTGTAAGAAGATCCTTCTATATTGCACAGCTTATAAACAAAGGAATTGTGCTAGATCTAAGGATGTCATTGTCTCCCTTTACTCAGCCCTCATTAGGCCAGCCATTGAATATAATGCCCCCTTTGTCAACTGTAATGCCCACAGAGATACCTTACTAAATGGATGCAAGGCCTAAACAACATGTCCTACATGTACTAGTTTGAAAGCCTTTACTATACCCAGTATCCTACAGACTCCTAAGAGGTGACCTATGTCTGGCATACAAGGCATCCTCTGACTCATTACTGATGGATTTACTGGACATCAGCAAGTCTAATGGCATCAGAAATACTCAGTCTGGGGATCCAAACCTCTTCTTCAGCATCAACATAATGGTTTGGAGGGACAGGTTTATTTCACAGAAGATACTGCTGCTAATGAGGAGCTTTGTTTGCTATAAATAGGTAGTTTGTTCTAGAGTATGGGGAGTCTCTGGGACAGGAATTTATTCCTCCAGCATGTTCTGTTTATTGTGGTGTTCAGTAATCATCTTTGTTTGGTATTTCTGCGGCCTTTCCAGTTGTTGTAGATGTCTTGTGAGGTACATACCAAAAGGGGCATTGTACTCTATAATGGGTCTAATGAGTGACGAGTAGAGGGGAACAATGACCTCTTTTTTCCTGGATGAGAAACCTTTTGTTATAAGGTGTACCATGTAGAAGGATTTCCTGACTAATGTGGCGATGTGATTATCAAAGGAGAGACTACTGTCCACCTGTGTCCCAAGGTCTCTTATAGGTTCATAGGTTCATAGGTTCATACTAGGCTATCTGCCCAAGGGCATTTATAAGCCTAGCCCATAGTTATGTGGCTTTCGCCACCCCTTTAGTTTGAATAAAAACTATGCCTATCATTTTTCTGTGCCTCTGTCAAGCAGTGACACTGAAGTAATCCCTGGGGTATATCTGCGATCTCCCATCCATTGGTCAAGATTCCTCTTGAACAAGGCCAGCGAGGTGCTCTGCCTCACATGTACCGGGATTTTGTTCCACAGCATAGGGGGTCTCTGGGTGATGAATCTGTCCCTCCAGCACGTTCTATTTATAACCGTGTCAAGGTTTAAGTCTCCGCCCTTGTGGTTCTGAGGGATCTAGATTTTTGAGGTGAAGCATATTCATCAAATCTGGGTTTGACATGGCCTTATATGTCAGGCACAGGTCACCTCTGAGCAAGCGGTATGAGACTGAATAGAGCTGGAGTTCTTTCAGTCGGGCAGCATAAGACATATTTTGAGACCCTTTATCCTTTTGGTGAGGAACTTTTGGGGCCTTTCAAGCTGCAGCAGGTGTCTGGTCAGATACATTCCAAATGGGGCATTGTACTCAATCATAGGTCTAATGAGTGATGAGTACAGGGGGACGATGACCTCCCTTGATCTAGATGTGAATCCCTTCATGATCAGGTGGGCGATATAGAAGGTTTTCCTAACTACTTTAGCAACATGAGTGTCAAACTAAAGGCTACTGTCAACTTGGGTCCCCAGATCCCTGATGACTTTTTCTGTGCTCAGTGGATTGCCACCTATATGGTAGCTAGGGGTAACCTTGTTTTTCCCGAAGGGTATGACTATGCATTTTTTGGCGTTTAACTTCAGGCCATATTAAGTAGACTACCGCCTATGTGGTAGTTCATGGGTACAGAGTTTTTATCAAAGGGGAAGACAATGGACTTTTTGGCATTGAGCTTGAGGCCATGGCTTTGACACCAGGCATCTGTCTCAGTGAGGCCCTTTTGTAAGATGTCCACATCATTAGAAGTTTCGATTATGGCTCCTAGTTTGCAGTCATCTGCGAACTTTGTTAGCCAAAGACCTACTGTGTTAGCCTGTACTTCAGAGAAGTAGATACCAAACAGGAGAGGACCCAGGACTGAACCTTGTGGTACTCCACTTGTCACTGGTCTGAAGTCGGATTTGGAGTCTGCTACTTTCAAAGTTTGGGTTCTGTCAGTGAGCCAGTTGGCAACCCATCTTGTGACATAGGGATTTATACCTAGTTTAGTGAGTTTATCTGTAATTCCAGAGTTTGGGATGGTGTCGAAAGCCTTGGCGAGATCTAGATAGGCTGTGTGAACCACCTTACCCTTGTCTACAGCTTTGGTGACTGCTTCAAAGAAGTCTATCAGGTTTAGGAGACATGATTTGCCTTTTACAAACCTGAACTGGGCAGGGTCCAGAGTATGGAGATTACCAATGTCTTTGTTTATAAGTTCCATGATGATACGTTCCATGGCTTTGCAGATCAGACTTGTCAGGCTAATGGGGCGGTAGCTCCCGGGGTCCCTGGCTAAAAATATGACAACAGCTCAACTCTTTCAGCTGCCAATATATATATATATGTGTGTGTGTGTATATATACATATATATATATGTGTGTGTGTGTGTGTGTGTGTTTGTGTGTGTGTGTGTGTATGTGTATATATATAAAAAACAGAATTCTCCAAGGGTAAAGTATCTGCTGTACCAACAAAAAACGACTATAAAACAAAGGTGCAGGTACTCCACAGCTATCGAAGGCAACCAGTCTAAAAAAAGGTGAAAAATGACAATTTGTAGAACAATAAATCCTTTATTCCGAACAGTAAGTGCTTTCACGTCTACAAAGGACGCTTCATCAGACTTGAATAAAACTTAACAAACAAACTCCTTAAAATAATCAAAAGGATGATCACATGGACCAATGACTGCAGGCTCACAATTAAAAATGCAAAAATACAAAACACTCCAAAAATCAACTGCATAACTTACTAAAAATAAGAATAGTGATAGAAAAAACATGCTAACAAAAAATATATATTGTATTCATAAAAATATATATTTTGTATTCATAAAAAAATATATATAAAGATAAAAATATATAAAAAAATACATATGCCTACAAAAATATTTATATAAAAGATTATACCTGCGAAGATATTGAAACATAAATGATGTTTAAGTGCACGGTCCCTAAGGAAAGGTTTAATGGTAACTCTTTCATTAAGGCCGTGTCCAGCATCTGCTTGCAGTCTGATGATCCATTTATTCTCCTCCTTCTCTGTGAAATTGCTAATATTCCCTAGCCTCATAGATGTATATATCAATTCTAATACTAAAAATTCAAAATTATGTCTGGTACCTTCACACAATATATGTCTCGCTAAAGCATTGTTCTCATTTTCTTTATTGATGGCATACAAATGCTCCCTAATCCTCTCACGAAGTGTCCTGTTGGTCTTCCCTACATAAAACATATTACATATGCGACATACAGCAAGATATACTATATTGCGTGTCTTGCAGTCTGCATAGTGACTGAATTTATAAACCTTCTTAGTGTCTGGATGTTCAAATGTGGCCCTACTTGATACAAAAGAACAATGGTTACAACTACGGCACGGGAAAGTACCTACCCTAACTGACGTAGGTCAACTATCCCTCTGTTTCTCATAACACAACATATCGTTCAAACTTCTAGTTTTCTTATAAGAGAAACTCGGGT
>NC_056729.1:1953277186-1953314686 GCF_019279795.1 Protopterus annectens
AGGGTACTTTCCTTGCCCTTTTTGATAGGTGCCATGGATTACACCCAGCGGAGCTATCACCAACTCAAGCAGAAAGGGACCTCAGTTTAACATCTCATCTGAAGGTGTATGTGCAGACATTACTTCAGTTGTCTGTTTACCAATAGTTTTGTGTTTACAAACACATATTGTGATATAACTAATGTAATCACATTCATTGAGTCTAATAAACCCTGCAACTATTTTCTGTTTATTAAAATAGTACATTTAATAAGTTTGTATAGAGTACAATAAATAAATAAATAAAGATATTGGGGACCTACAGACACTGGATCCTACCCAGTTCAGCTTTGTTAAGGGCAGATCCTGCCTCTTAAACCTGGTTGATTTCTTTGAAACAGTCACCAAGGCCATTGACGAGGGGAAGGTGGTCCACACAGCCTACCTGGACCTCGCAAAAGCCTTCAATACAATACCCCACTCGGGCATTATAGATAAGCTCACCAGCTTAAATATAAACCCCTATGTCACTAGATGGGTTGCAAACTGGCTCAAGGACAGAACCCACATGGTTAGAATTGCTGGAGCCATGTCAGACTCCAAACCAGTTACAAGTGGCGTCCCACAAGGCTCAGTCCTGGGACCTCTTTTGTTCGGTATATATTTCTCAGAGGTACAGGCCAACACGGAAGGACTGTGGCTGACCAAGTTCGCAGATGACTGCAAACTGGGTGCCATAATCGACTCTCCAGCCGACACAAGCATCCTCCAAATGGGCCTCATAGAAACAGACAACTGGTGCCAGAGCCATGGCCTCCAGCTAAACGCCATAAAGTGTATAGTCATCCCCTTTGGAAAAAACAAAGTCCCACAAATTACCACATAGGTGGTAATCCATTAAGTACAGAAGAAGTAATTAGGGACCTGGGGACCCAAGTTGATAGCAATCTCTCATTTGACAACCACGTGGCCAAAGTGGTTAGAAAAACATTTTATATAGCCCACCTAATCATGAAGGGATTCACATCTAGATCAGGGGAGGTCATCGTGCCTCTTTACTCATCCCTCATCAGGCCCATAATTGAGTACAATGCCCCTTTTGGGATGTACCTTACCAGACACCTGTAGCAACTGGAAAGACCCCAAAAGTACCTCACCAAGAGGATCAAAGGGCTCAAACAGATGCCATATGCTGCCCGGTTAAAGAAACTCCAGCTCTACTCAGTGGCATACCGCCTGCTCAGAGGCGATCTGTGCCTGACGATAAAGCCATGTCCAACCCGAATTAATGGACATGCTGCACCTCAGAAAATCCAAATCCCATCGAGCTACGTGCTCGAGAGACTTGAACCTCAGCACTGAAATAAATAGGACATGCTGGAGGGACAGATTCATAACCCAGAGGCTCCCTTCACTCTGGAATAAAATCCCAGTCCAGGTTAGGCAGAGTCCCTCATTGACTCTCTTCAAGAGTTATCTTGATGAGTGGATGGGAGATCGTAGGTTTACCCCGGGTATCACTTCTGTGTCACTGTTAGACAGAGGCACAGTATACTAACCTCAAAAAAGGGCATAGCAAAATTAATTTAAAATGGGTGGCGAAAGCCAAACACACTCTGGCTAGGCTTATAAATGCCCTAGGGCAGACAGCCTAGTATGAACTTATGAACCTATGAACAATGACAAAAGGTAGATTCAGCATTTCTTGTTGCAAGTAAGAGTTCAGCATTGTTGTACTCCATAGGTACACATTCAGATACAGGAAACCAGCTTGTGTGCTAATGCAACAATGTATACAGTTATAACACTTACCATTAGTTGTGCAGTACTTTGTTATGTATCCAAGCATACATTTAAAGCAAACTAGTCCAGAAGGTAATACTTTTTGCTTGTTTACAGGCAAATTCACATTCTTAGGTAAGGGCTTTCTACTGGCCCTTGCTACATGTTGTGTTGTTGTTGTGTCTTTCGGCTTTTCTCGGTAGGGGTCGCCACAGCGGAACTCCGGTCCGCTAATGATTGGCAGTAGATTTTTACGTGCCGCGTTGCTGGCCCTGATGCCCAGCCTTCAACGAAGGTACGCCCATTCACACATGTCTCCACACAGAAGACGCTCTAGCTGAGAATCAAACAGGACAACGTCTTACTGTGAGGCGACAACGCTACCGCAGCACCACCACCGCAGTGGCCCTTGCTACATGCAAGTCAGATTTAAACTTTGCTGCTTCCATTAATAACAAGTGTTTGAAACAGGTAAGATTTGAGAAGATTTGTGGTCACTCTGAGGCACACACTTTCCTAAGTTTCTAGGGAGTACCTTTTTAAATGTATCTTCAGGTAGTAGTTCCAAAATTTGTCTTATATCATTTACGTCAGGTTCTAACCAGAACTTTAAAATATGCATTCATTCATCTATTTATGACATCACAGATCTGTCCATAGTAATTGTCCAGTTGTGAAACTTGAACATCTATGCTTCAGATGAAGTACCAGCCCTAGGTAATAATTCTTTTCTCCTTTCTTTTTGTAAGTGTGTGCATCAGCACATTCCAAGTAAATAGAAGCTTTTAGGGAGTCCCCATTCAGATGTGAAGCCAGAATCATGGACCACTCTATATAAGGCAAGTTTTGTCTCATCACACATCTTTCAAATGCCACTAGGCTGGCCTCAATGTCATCCTTCAATGTGAACCTCTTCCATGGGGGTGTCAGGGTTTAGATCCTCCAATATGGTATCCCAAAATTTGTGACAGATTTTAAATATTTTTATATAGTTAGAAAGTTAACTTATTTTTCATTCTAGCCTGTCCACAATTTTATATTTCCTATAATGTATATTATTTCTTTTGAAATTCATCACAAACTGTATTATCTTGTTATGTAAGCTGGAGTTTTTCTCCTAGGGTCTCCACTGAAAAGGGGCCACTGGCTCAGCTGCACTAACCCAGTTAACAAATGACAAATAAATAAATAAATAAATTGCTGGTGTTATAGGTTTTGCATTAGCAAGTATTTTCTGAAAGACATGAAGTCCAACACTTACATGTCTGTCATTATATGATGACTGCAATCAACAACAATTTGCCAGGATGCCACAGATTTTATAATGACCACACCATAAATATGAGGCAAATTTGGAGGCAGCTGACAACTATGCCCTGTATGCATGTACACACACAATGACAAAAGGTAGATTCAGCATTTCTTGCTGCAAGTAAGAGTTCAGCATTGTCGTACTCCATAGGTACACATTCAGATACAAGAAACCAGCTTGTATGCTAATGCAACAATGTATACAGTTATAACACTTACCATTAGTTGTGCAGTACTTTGTTATGTATCCAAGCATACATTTAAAGCAAACTAGTCCAGAAGGTAATACTTTTTGCTTGTTTACAGGCAAATTCACATTCTTAGGTAAGGGCTTTCTACTGGCCCTTGCTACATGTTATTTATTTATTTATTTATTTAAATTTGTTGACCGGGAGTGTCCGACTGGACGTGGATCCATTTTCAACGGAGGCCCGGGGAGAAAAGCTCCACAGTAAAATAAACAAACAGTAGTTACATTGGATTACATA
The DNA here is from genome assembly GCF_019279795.1 of Protopterus annectens. NCBI lineage: Eukaryota > Metazoa > Chordata > Ceratodontiformes > Protopteridae > Protopterus > Protopterus annectens. Next base: position 1,953,280,747 of record NC_056729.1, read on the forward strand.
GCGATTAACAATTTAACATAGAAATTACTTACAACATATTTACAGATGAAGAACAAAGTACATCAGTAGACAACTAGAATCTTTATCTGTGAAGTACATAACAGGCATTAACAAATGTAACAATGAGAAGTTCCTGCTGTATAATAAGTGCTAGGCTTATGAGCATCTGAGCTTCCTATCATCAAGGTAGTTAGTGGAGGTGAAAGAAAGGTAGTAGTTGGATGGGGTGGATGATATTAGAGTGGGAGTTGCAAGGGCATAGCCAGCATGTTTTTAGGTGCGCTTTTAATAAAGTTTTGAAGTTAGTGCATGATGGTACGGAGGTAATTGTGGGTAGGAGTGAGTTCCATAATTTGGCTATGGCGCAAGAGAATAGTGCTTCACCAGCAGAGTTATTGGCTTTAGTGATCTGCAAGTGATTTTTGTTGCTGGATCTTAGTGGTCTGGTGGTGCGATAGGGTTGGAGTAGATTCTGGAGGGATGGGACATTTAGTGGATGGTTTACTAGTTTGTGGGTGAGTTAGAGTTGATACCACTGAAGGAGGTGAGGGAGTTCAAGCCAGCCCAGTTCAGCAAGTGAGAGACAGTGGTGACTACGGTAGGATGCCCCTGTGGCAAATTTGGCGATTTTGTTGTAGCAGGTCTCTAGCTTGTTTAGATCACATTGCCTTAGGTTGGTATATACTGGAGAGGCATAAAGTAGGGTGGAGATAAGGTGGGAATTTGCTATTGAAATCTTTGCTGCTTTGGTGAGAAATTGTTTATTTCTGTATAATGCTCCTAGTTTTTTGTGGACTTTTTTTATGGTCATGGATATGTGAATGTCAAATTTTAGTTTATTGTCTATTTCCACTCCTAGCAATTTGGTGTGTTCAGTTGGGTATATAGTGGTGTTGTCTTTTGCTGTGATGTTAAAGTGAGAGTTGTTTTGAGTATGTTTGGTGGGTTGGAAGATGAGTAGTTTAGTTTTGTTTGGGTTGAGTATTAATTGGGCATCGGATAACCATGTTTCAACAGAGGAAAAGGCTTTCTGTGTGACTTTTTGCAGTTTGGGTAGGGACTGGGCTGAGCAGATGATGGTTGAGTCATCTGCGTATTGGATGAGTGTGCCATGTTTGGTGGCAGAGGCTAGATTATTGGTGTAAACAGAGAAAAGTAGGGGTCCAAGGATGGATCCTTGGGGAACCCCTATGGAGACAGGTAGTTGAGGAGATATGTCATTCTGCCATACAACGGATTGTTGGCGGTCAGACAGGTAACTCTGAAACCAGTTGGTGACTGATTGTGAGAAGGATAGGTTATTGAGGGCAGAGATAAGTTGTTTGTGTGGGACATGTCAAATGCTTTAGATAGGTCTAGGAAAGTAGCAGAGGAGAGATAGTCATTGTTTTTATGCTGAAGGATAGTGTTAGTAAAGGAGAGTAAGGCAGTGGTGGTGCTATGGTCTGGTCAGAAGCCATGCTGAGTACTGGAAAGGAGGTTGTTAGTAAGGAGGTAGTGTGAGACCTGAGAGTGTATGCATCTCTCTAGTATTTTGGAGAGTGGAGAGAGAATAGCTATGGGGTGGTAATTGGTTAGTTCTGCAGAGGGTCCGCCTTTGTGGAGGGGAATTATATGTGAGACTTTCCACAATGTGGGAACGTAACTTTCTGACAGAGATCGGTTAGTCAAGATGGATACTGGGTAGGCCAGAGCATCAGCTGCAATTTGTAGGTATTCACTTGGGAGGTTCTCTGCTGCTAATTTGGTGGGTTTAAGTTTAGTTAAGAGTTTTTTTATGTTGGAGGTAGGTACAGGAGAAAAAGAGAAGGCAGTGGGGAGATTACTAGTTGAAGGTGTGGGTTGGAGGGGAGGGGGTTGTGTTGTTTAGCTAGTGATAGTATGGTTTGGGTGAAGTGTGTGTTGAATGAGGTAGCAATATTTTCTGAGGAGTGAGGGATGTTAGGAGGAGGGGTACTGACTTTACCTGGGTGGAGGATGGAGTTTATGGAGGACCAGAATTGTTTGGGGCTGCGTTGTGAGGAGTCTAGGGCAGACTGGTAGTATTGGAATTTGTCCCGTTTTATTAGCTTTTTGACTCTATTGCTTAGTTCTAGGAATTTCTGTCTAGCTGGGTAGGTTTTGGTTTTGCGCCAGTGCTCCCAGGCTTTATCCCTGTTTTTCATTTCTCACTTAGTGGTTTTCTGTAGCCATGGGGAGGGTTGTGCTTTGGTTCTGGAAAATCTTATGGGGGCATGGTAATTAAGGATGTTCAGGAAGGTAGTATTAATAAATTCAACTGCGTCATCTAGACTGAGGTACTTTAGAGCATGCCAGTTACATTCTTTGAGGGATGAGATGAATGTGAGTGGGTTAAAGTTTATTTTTTACATATTTGACGATAGATGACAGGTTTAGCTTGGTACAGGTATTTTGAGTAGGAATGTTGGGGAGTGATCACTGAGGCTATCTGATAAGCAGCCTGTTATATATGACTGGGGGTTCTTACTGACTAGTATCCAATCCAGGGTAGTGTGCTTGCTGGAGTTTTTATTTATCCTTGTTGGTGACTGGACTAGTTGGGTGAAGTCATGAAGGTGTACATGATGGGTTGGATTGTTGCCAGAACAGGATTGCCAGTCAATATTGAAATCACCTAAGATGATAGTTTCTTGGGGGAGATGGTGGGTAGACCAGCTGAGGAGGTTTTCTAGTGGAGGGATGTTTTGGCCAGGTGGGAAGTAGCATCCAATTATGTTGATGGTTTTGTTTTGGTTAATTTTGAGGTTGGTGTATATTATTTCTTCATTGCCTATTTGTGGAGCTGATGATTTTAAGATCTGGATGTTTAGATGCTGTTTAAATATTATAGCTACACCACCTCTTTTTGTTTAGCCGGTCTACTCTTAGTATGCCGTAACCTGTAGGGAGTATTTGCTCACTGGTAATGTGAGGTTTTAGCCAGGTTTCTGTCAGGATGATTATATCTGGGGAGTATAAGTCTATGGTGGCATGGAGTTCATGGACTTTGTTGGATATACTTCTAATATTTAGGCTTAGTAGAAGGAAGTCACTTGGCTTTCTATTGGCTGTAATATGGGAGAAGTTGTGGTTTCTAGTCTGATTATGAGGATTGGGGTTGGAGATGGTAGGGCCAGGGTTGGGGTGGATGTCTCCACTTAGGGCTAGTTTTGATATGCATGAGATTATTAGTTTTCTCAGTTTTTGAATGTGTTTGTTTATAAGGGAAACTTTATGATTGTGCTCTGTGGGTAATAGGTATGGTGGGAGGATTACTATGTTAAGTTGTAGGGATGCTTTACGTTTGAGTAATATAGTTGGTAGAATATGTGGGGGGTGCATAGGGATGATTCTTGAGCTGGTGGGAGGGGAGCTGAGTATGGGTGAGACATGGGTGGTGGTGTGAGTAGTAGTACAGTGGTAGTGGTTGAGTGGGGGAATGATGGAGCTTTGGTAGGATGTAAGATATGCAAGGAGAGTGCATGCAGTGAGCAAAGGAAAGGTATGCTTGTACATGTCAGTTGAGGAGGTGTGATAGTAGAGGGAATATGGAGGAGGTAGTGTTGGGTTAGCACTGTGGTTGGCTATTGGAAAGATGGGAGGGGTTTGAGTGCAATAAAGGTGGGACCACTGGGGCGGAGGGAATAGGGGCAGGGTGGGGAGCGGGTAGAGACCCTGTTAGGTTCTTGTATGAGGGGCTGGAAACAATCACAAAGCAAGACAAGTATGTGTTAAGAAACAATCACAATTGACCAAGGACTGCTCTGAAACTGTAAGTCTTTTCTTAATTTCTCAGGTGGAAAAACAGGATAACCTTGTATCAGTAGGCTACTGTGGTAATAGTTTAAATTAACAAACACACAGTATTGATCAGTTATGGATACTATTTGCTAATAGAAGGGAATAAGAGAAAGTGGAAGATGTGTGTGGTGGGGGGGGGCTGCTTACAGCCAAAGCACAGTGCTCTCCAGGGGAAAATGAAGATTGGCTCAAACAGGTAGACACATACTCAAAGTTAACTGTAGCTGTTTGCAGACAGTTCAGACCCGCTCAAACAGGTAGACACATACTCAAAGTTAACTGTAGCTGTTTGCAGACAGTTCAGACCCGGACTGCGCTTTTCTTATAAGAATGTTAAAGGTGGTACCGCAGTTGAATACTTAAGAGTGGTGTTAGGTCTAGAAAAGAAGAGTACAGAGAGGAGTAAGCATTTTTGAGATGGTAAATATATATTATAAAGATTATAAAAAACACACTGAGCAAATAGCTACCATATGCAGGACAATGTCCTGAACCACTACTTAGTATATGCAGATACTGAGCCAATTGGAAGAACATTAGAAAACAAAAACCCAGACAGTTATGCAGCCACAGATAAAAATATAGCGAGCAGCAATCTGTCGTGGTTCTCTAATGTGATTCTATCCACCAGTAACAGCACAAACTTATAGAAATAATTTAGACACTAGTATGAGCTGTCTACACACAACACAATTACATGAATAACATTAGTGAACAAGGTGCAGCTATGCAAATAGACCATACAATACTATTATACTAGAAACAACTTGGTGCATGCCATAGTAACATCAATAATAAACATAAAACATATTAGATGTCTAACACAATTCAACATAAACATATACAGTTGTAAAATGTCTAATACAATTCAACATAAATAGGCATTTACAGTTGTAAAACACTTACTGGAGAAACACTGAGCCTTCATGGGGCCTGTAGCAGAGTGGATTGTAGTTTTACAAATGGTGCCTGCCACAGGTAATACTTATTAACTCTGGGATTGTCTTAAAGGAGTCCCGCACCCACAAACTCAAAAAACATGTTTAAAACATCATGACATGATGTTTCCTACACTTTAATAGCACTCTGGGATTATTTATAGGATTTTAAATATTTTTATATGTAATTCCAGACTCTGACCACCTGGAGGCTGGCATATTGAGGTGGTTTGGATAAATCAGGTTGCCATTCAGTATCCCAGAAATCATTGTTTGGCTCAAAAATGTTACATCATGCAGGCCTCCGTTTGTCTAAAGTTCCTGTCATTTCATAGATGTTGCATGCGTACAAAGTACAGAGTGAAATACAACAGTGTAAGTAACATTCCCTGCTGCTGAATGACTACTTAAAACAGAAACAGTGCAAATGTCACAGAACACACTCAAAGTGCTGTTTACTGCTGTCTTTTTTTCTAATTTAGTTTAAATGGCACTAATTTGTGAGACAATGAATTCCAGTCCATTTACTTCTCCCCTCCCCCGTAACACTTAGCTTCCCTAGCTGTCAAAGTCCTGAGTGTAATGTGACCTGGTAATTCCATTGACTGGCAGATCTCAGCAGGGTGCTTGACTCATGTAATTTAATCTTTTGCTCTAGCATTTCCTTTGTTAGAGGGGACATTCTTTTTTGCTGCACTATAGCCATGGCCTTACTTGACTGCATTCACATCCAGTTTATGTAGCAACTCATGTAAGGTCCTGCACCAAAGAGCTAAAGAATAAAACATTTATACTATTAACCTGTTTAGATCTTTATTAATTTAAGTGTTAAGGTATCACTTCATGCTTCCACCTTGTTAAAGTTGAGATTTACATGTGCAAAGTGTGTTGGTATGCAATGTTTGCCTACATATGTTTTTCTCACTGGTTGGTTTGCAAAAAAACTTTTGCAGTGTCCCTGGATTTGTCTTTGTACATACAAACCACATTGCTCTATTTTCCCCTTCCTTTTTCTTGTGTCCAGAAGTCACTTATCACAAAGTAATTTTTTTATTGATTTTTTTTTTAAATAAAGGACATAAAGATTAATTTGCCTTGAATCAGATAATGGATGCCACTGCAAAGAATCACTGTTGAAATATTTGTGCATGGACAAAATCCCTTACTAAATCTATTTGCCAGCCTCCAGTTCAATTGGTGTTATGGCTTTAATATACTGGTGTGTTTGCTCATGCCTTCCAAATATCTCCGCCATTACATACCAGTTTTGCAGTGTAGTAACCACCCGACATGCCCATACACCTTTAGCCATCAATATGCAGCTACTCCTGTTCATGTGAGTATGCGAATTCATTTTCAGACTTAAGGTGTGGAAGCTGCACTGAATAATTCTAGGTGCTTGTTCAGGTTTCACATGGTGCTTGCTTAGAGCTACTCTCATGTTAAGCCACTATGAATATGTTGCACTGCCACCTTTGATACCAGGGTAATGTTTTAATCTTTCTATTCCTGCACTGCACACTAGCAATATCTGGTGCAAATACAACAGAAAAGTATGAAAGCGATACACCACCTAAGCATCATTTGCCGTGCAGAATGTACAAGTATGCATACCAAATTTCTGTGTTTACAAACATCAGTGTTACTACACTACTACTGAATAAAATGAACATATTGAAATGTAACATGACCTGTTACCAGATGTAATTAAGATTTTCTCCTGTATAAACAAATTTCCATGATCCTCTGGTTGTTTGGTTTGATTCACTTTACTGGATACCTGTAGAGGTTTGCTCTTTCTTAGCAAGTTGTAATAAATATTTTGTTATCCGGTTGTTTACCTGGTTAGTTTGACTGGGCACACTATGAACGTTTCCAGTGGCATCCCGGGGTAAAAGCTCAAAATGGTGCAATCTCAATGGTTTGACCTTGTACTGTAGTCCGTGGAGAGTGTCCCTTACCATATCTGAGCAAGCTACAGGTCATCATCTATGGCACAAGAAATCACAGCTCAATATAGGAATGAATGCTGATTATCATCTGCTGTTAAAATCAAGTAAAAACACTAACACCCTATGCAAAAACTCAGAATAAGTTTTGCAAGGATCTGCCAATGCACACATGATAATATGCTAATTATTAGTCAGAGAAAAACAAATGTAATGTTCTTTGGCACCCCATAATAGCTTGCTAAAACTCTGCACCTGACAATAACTGACACATCAGGCAATATGCTGCATGTAGTAACAGAGCAAAAAATATCCAGGGATCACATTGGACCCTACTCTCTTATTAACAAACCATACAGATAATATTAGCGGAACCTTTAACTAAATTTATGCTACAAGCTCTCATACCTTCTCACCTCCAGCATGTGCACAACCAGCACAATAAACATACTTATCCCAAAAACTGAGCATGGGCTCCCTTTAATAGCTCTTCACTCTACCACAAATACAAATAACACTTGTACTGTCACTTTTAAATAGATCTGTAGATTTGAATTACTTGCAGAACCAAATATGCATCTTTGCTATTTCCTTCAATGCTTCAAGTAGCTACCTATCAATGAAAGAACAACCTTGCTACTTGGTTCAAAGATATAGACATTATTAAAATGGGACTTTGTCTACCTCTAAAATCCAAACTACATGTTAACCAACCTCTTATCTGAGAGACAGTCAGGAAGATGGCTTAATAGTTATCAGACCATGTTTCAAGACAACCACAGGAAAACATGCATTCTCAAAGCTGGATTCAGCAGGCTGGTATAATCTCCCAGGAGTAGCTAGGGAGCAAAGCAATCTGGAAGCATTCAAAACTAAATTAATAGAGCAACTGCTGTGGGATACCAGATGCCTGTGCTGTTGTGACAATGGTTAGTCAGTTCTTGATGTTGCAGTGAATGGCTAGCCATTGCATACCATGCCTATGCCAAAACACACCTGCACTACGACTGTAGCATTGATATATGTGTGGTAAATAAAGCCATTCTGAGGGAAAGCACTTTGGATGACATTATCATTATGTTGAATGGTGCTACTGTTTTTAGCAAAATGGATGTGAAGGCAGGTTACTACCAAATGGTGGTGAATCCTAAGAACAGAATAACAAATACATTTTTAATAACAAAGGTCTTAGAAGATACAGGAGTTTAATTTGGGTTGTAAGATCAGTTACAGAAAATTTCAGATGTATAATATATTTTATCCCAGGCATTCTGAATGTTAACATTTTCTTTGGCGATGCAGCCTGTGGCAAAACACAGAAACAATGATTCTATAAACAGAGTTTTACAAATATGCAAATAATTTTGACATTAAACTGAAATGCAAATTAATACATAATTTCTTGAGTTTTATGGTAATATATGTTCAAGGAAAGAAGGGTCAACAAATCTAAATAAAGTTAAGGCAATATACAACATGTCACCATACTGAAACGCAAAAGTAGTAAGATGTTTCCCAGGCATGGTAAATTACAATCCTTGTATGGGTAGGTCTTTCATTGATAACTGCCTTTATAAGGGGTTTTAAGATCAGTAATTTAACAATGTATGTAAATAAAAAGTGTTAATATGATGCGTTTTATTTTTTATGAACAGCAGTTGCTTACTTTACTGATCGCTCTCTCATACACACACGCAGGCACTTCAAAAGTCATACACACACTCTCCATGCATTCCTTTACCGTTTGCTCTCTCATACACACACGCAGACACTTCAAAAGTCATACACACACTCTCCATGCATTCCTTTACCATTCGCTCTCTCATACACACACACATAGGCACTTCAAAAGTCATACACACACTCTCCATGCATTCCTTTACTGATCGCTCTCTCATACACACACACACGCAGGCACTTCAAAAGTCATACACACACTCTCCATGCATTCCTTTACCATTTGCTCTCTCATACACACACACACATACAGGCACTTCAACAGTCATACACACACTCTCCATGCATTCCTTTACTGATCGCTCTCTCATACACACACGCAGGCACTTCAAAAGTCATACACACGCTCTCCATGCATTCCTTTACCGTTTGCTCTCTCATACACACACGCAGGCACTTCAAAAGTCATACACACACTCTCCATGCATTCCTTTACCATTCGCTCTCTCATACACCCTCGCAGGCACTTCAAAAGTCGTACACACCCTCTCCATGCATTCCTTTACCATTCGCTCTCTCATACACACACGCAGGCCCTTTTACATTCATACACACACTCCATGCATTGCTTTACTGTTCACTCTGTCATACACACACGCAGGCACTCCTACATTCATACACACACACTTCATTCTCTCCCCATGCACTTGTAATCACTGCCCAGACAACACAAGAGTCAAACCCACTACCCTTATGTCTGTAGAAAGACATATTTTAGATAAAAAAATTTGTAGGTGGCAAATAACCGATGGGAGAAGCACAGCCAACATAATCAAGTGTTTGTCTGTGTGAGTGTGCAGTTACGACCTAACAAACCATTACTTTACACTCGCTAAGCTGTTTAGCGAGTATAAAATAAGAAAAAAAAAGTAAACAGCTAAGAGAGTGTAAAATAATGGCTTGGAAGTTCATAATCGCACAGTCATACACACACAAAACTTCAGACATCACAGGGCCATAGAGAAAAATGGTTGCTATTGGCAATCAAGACCACATGGAACAGCTGGCAAAGGAACGCCACAGAAAAGGAAATTACATAAAAAAAAAGTGCAGGGCATTAAAGGAGTAAAACAGAGCCAATTTGCAGATTGAAGTGGGACTAATGCAGACAATGAACAGCAAGTTTTTTCATTACAACTTCTCACTGAACAGATTAAAAGACAGCACAATCACTATCCATATTGAACAGGAAATCTTTAAGGTAGTCAATGGTACTGCTCTTTAAGAAAGTTAGAGAAAATAACTTTGGAAAGAAGACAACTTTATAGTAATAATTGCCATTGGCAACCAACACCATGCGGAACAGCTGGAATGCTGCAACAAAGGCAAATAAATATAAAACAGTACAGTACTAAAGCACCACAGTTCAATACCAAGTGCATACATGTATCCACAACAGTTTGGCCAGCAGGACCCAAACAGGCAATGTTTAAACATTTTTGAATGCACGTGTGAACTTATGCAGCAAAACGACTGAAAAGCCAGGAGAAATGAAGATGCCACATTAAAGAGATACTGATACTTTGCAGTCAAACAATGTATTTCTACAAAAAAATGTCATACTCACCAGTATAAATCCATGAGGGAAGCTGATGCAGAAAGAGACTCACACAAGGTTCCAACAGGGAAATACAGCGTACTGGAAACACAATGCTAAAAAGAAGTATCCTACCTCCTGCACTTGTATTTGAGCACTCAGGCTGGGGGAAGGACAAAGGAGCCATGACATCACAGAATGGGTGGGTCTCATTATTTTAGTTAGAATCAGATGACGGCCGTGGTGCTGTCACTTTGGGGGAGGGAACTGGTTAAAAAAAAAAAAGTACCTGCACTGCCTGGCCTCGATGATGTCAGTAATAGAGTGACTCCAGCAAGCTTTATTCAAATGCGAGAGAATCATTTTGTAAGTGAAACCATCACAGTATGAGAAGGTAGGCTTCTGTTACAGAAGTAAGGGGAATTATAAAAATTGTAAATGCTTTATTGTTGTTGCTTTACAGAGGGCACAGTAAATAGGGAGGAAAAGGGCAGTGAAGTTGAGGAATACATTAGAGAAACCTGTTGTACTCCTTTAAGGTAATAAACAGGGAAGGGGAGGGGAGAACAAGGGTGTGAGCAGGCAGTTCTTTGTACTGCTGCTAATGAGCCAAAGCAAGACAAGTATGTGTTAAGAAACAATCACAATTGACCAAGGACTGCTCTGAAACTGTAAGTCTTTTCTTAATTTCTCAACACATGTTGTGTTGTTGTTGTGTCTTTTGGCTTTTCTCGGTTAGGGGTTAAAAGACTGAATTTTTAAATAGTCTAATTTCATATGCTCAAACTCATATGATCGACCATTTAAAAAGTCAAACATATCCCTATTCACTTAAACAGTGAATTGTCCTGAGATCACAGTATAATGGGTACCAGGAAATACTCCCTTTTCCCCTACTGTAGTACAATCTCCAGAGTGGCATCATGGTCAAATGGTGCCCTAGACAGGGTAATGGATAGGCCACCCACCCCCGCAGCCATTACAGCGTCACATTACTTGGCTATTTCTCCCCATTTACCATAAACACTGTTCATACATCTCAGTGTGTATACTGTTTTCTGCTTTACTTCTACAATGATTACAGATATTTGGTGTTAATTTAAAACTTTTATTTCAAATTTTATAGCACAAATACTGATATACATTTGCTGAACAAACCAATACAGTCTCACAATGAAAACACACCTGGCATTAAAACTTCTCTGCCCTTGAAACTCACATTCATTGAAATGGCATTGAAACCAACATTCAATGAAAATGCATGTGGCCAGTGGTGGATAAAGCTTACCTTTAGGCTGTTTTCAAATCATAGGCTCCTTGCACAAATTTTTAGGACAATGCAAACATGCAAGAATTCTGTGATTCACCTTCCTGATTATATTGAATTATATTCCTTGCATAATACAGCACCACTTGTTAGAGGGTGTTTTAAATTTATAGTTTTGAATATTTTTCAGTAAGCAATGAAACAAGACATATGAACCAATAATGACAAACCTGCTCAGTTCAGAACATTTCAACCATAAAAGTACACTCAGACTTTTATCATTACAATCCACCAATATCAGTCAATATGCACAATCTCTGCAGAAGTAAAAGTCATCTGAATAATTCCACATTAAAGAGATCTGTAACTAATGGAGAGGTTGATGCTAGCAAACAACTTTATATTTCAGTGTTTCATCTACAAATTCAGTAACTGTTACCCTTGAAGAATAAATTGCTTATGTTACATTAAAAAATATTGCAGTAGGAATGGATGGCAAACTGATACCAGGTAAATAGTTACTAGGCATGTCATCCAAAGGACGTATTTGGGAACGGAGCACTCCACGCCCTTAAAGTACAGTCCAGTATCAGCAATCCATCTACGTGCTGTGGGGTAGAACCCACAGTCTTCTGCATCTAAAGCAAGTATACTACCTGTTGTGCTGCTAACAATGCTTTCCAATTCTATAGCACAATAGGGATACCATGTTCTAAACAAAACACTTGCACATTATAAACAGACTTAGCATGAGCATCAGTAAACATCGCTTCCCTTGAAAATGCACTTGATACTCAATTGCTCGGAAATTGCACTTACATGTGCATTTTCAAGGAATTCAGTTTTAACTGAGGTACAGGGTTTGAACCTAAGCAAATAACTAAAACACACATACACACATGCATGCATGCACGCACACACACACACACCTATCTTCTACCTCTTACATACACACACACTCTCCTACCTACCTACCTCTTGCGCACACACACACACACACACACACACACACACACACACACACACACACACACACACACACACACACACACACACACACACACACACCCTTACCTACCTACATCTTTTACACACACACGCACACAGCCCTACCACTTGTCCTTCTGTGGTCCGCAGTCCAAACGTCTTCTTTTATTCAAATTCCGCACGTACAGAAGATGAAGATGTAAACAGGTTGCACAGACTCAACAAGTGTGTGCAAACGGAATCAAATGGCATTCTTAAAGAAGAATGCCCTTAAAAAATATATATTTTTTCTTTTTTTAAATTAAAACATGAACCCCCAGCCAATGGGCACTCTCCCAACCAGCAAGGGGCCACCTCCCAGCAAGCGGGTCCTACGCAACTGCCTTGGTCACTTAGTGCTGGCTTCGGCTCTGGCGATCTAAGAATTGGTATATATAAACAGCAGGAGATGTGAGGGTGCAGGGGGCTTGCTTCCCTGATAAAATGCTGTTGTTGATCATTTTCATATGTTCACCTTTTTAAATAGTGGATCATATGAAATTTCACTATTTAAAAAGTCAGTCATATGACATAGATCCACACAAATGTGACCAACAATTACAGACATTTGTATGGCTGTGTATATCTTAAATATCTGCTTGAGATTGTATGAATAACTAAATACATAAATAATGGCCTAGAAATGGACTTCAGCTTGCTGCTGTCAGAACCACACTGTGCAACCCTCCCCCCACCACCATCAGCACTTGTAGCTCAAGACAATTCTAGAATACAGCTTTGGATTATCAAATGCTTCTGAAGGTCATGAGGGCTCCCATTATTTAATGATTATAATCTACAGTTTCTCAGAAGACCACACGTTTTATGAGGAACAGACCAAAATACCTCTCAAGTTCTTTATAGGTTCATACGTGTGTACTAGCCTAATGAACACTGGGGCGTTTTTAAGCCTAGCCATGTATCCCAAACTTCTGATACCATTGGTAAATGTAAGCAGGGTTTAGAAGCTGAAACATTTACAAGTAGAAGCCTGGGAGATGAACCATTTACAGGTTGCCTTTGTCTAGTAGAGACATAAGTGCCAAACCAGAGATGACTATCCTGTTCCTCATCCAATTGTCCAAGTTGCACTTGAATTTACTTTGGGAGGAACTCTGCTTCTCATGGATGGGAAGCCTGTTCCAGAGAAGGAGGTCACCCCTTAACAGCCTGTAGGAGACAGAATACAGGGATAGTTACCAGGGGCGGCTGACTTCCCCAAGGATATTATTATGCATTTCTTGGCATTTAGTTTTAGTCGATGGATCTGACACCAGTTATTGGTCTGTGTCAACCCTTCTTGGAGAACATTAGTGTTGCTGGAGGATTCTATGACTGTTCTTTATTTGCACTTGTCTGCATACTTCTCAACCTTTTAATGCAAAAAATCTGGACAAAGCCTAAAATAATGGGGGATCAAAGGCCCAAAAACAGGGACAGATTTTAAATATTGTTCTTATAATCTCAGAAAGCTGCTAGAATAACATGATTTGTGTTAGTATGCATTTTCCTAGGGATATGAAGTCCGAAACTGAAATATATGTCATTATTTTGTCATTATTTAATGATTTTATTCCTCCATAATTTGCCAGAAAACCACAGATTTTACGAGGAACAAATAAAATATTTGAGACAAAAATCTGGGCATTCTGAGAAAATTTGTAGGTTTGAGAGGTATGATTGCCTGCAAATTTGGTCAGCCAGAGGCCCTTGATGTTGGCTTTGACTTCTGAGAAGTAGATGCCAAAAAGGAGCTGTCCCAGAACCAATCCTTGAGCAACTCTGATCGTGACTGACCACTTTGTAGAGGTGGACTCCCCATCTTGCATCATATTGACAACATACCCCTAAGAGTCAACCCAGTAGTCAGGGACTTGGGAGCACACATAGACAGTAATCTAGCCTTTGGCCATCATATGTCCACAGTAGTGAGGAAAACATTCTATACTGTGCAACTTATAAACAAAGGTATGGTATCTAGGTCAAAGGAGGTCCATTGTTCCATTATATTTGGCATTCATCAGACCTATCATTGAGTATAATGTCCCTATGGTAACCATAAACAGGGACATCCAAAAACTGGTACGTCCACAAAGATTCCTCAGTAAAACAATACAGGACATAAGTAACATGCCCTATTCCTTATTCTGTCTCCTACAGGCTGTTGTGGGGAGATCTATTCCTGGCAAACAAGGCATTGTTGGACCCCACCCTGATGGACCTCCTGCATATCCACAAAACAAACAGCACCAGAATTACATAGTCTAAAGACTTAAACCTTGCCTGTGATATAAATAGGTCCTACTGGAGAGATGCATATGTATGCCTGAAACAACCTCTTCTCTGGAACAGGCTCCCCATCCATGTGAAGCAGAATTCATCCCTAACCAAGGGCGCCCGCAGACAGGTGCAAGGGGGTGCACTTGCACCCCCCTGGAACCGGCTGGCCGAGAAATGAATTTAAATAAAAAAAGTTTTTTTTTAAAGGGCGTTCCTCTTTAAGAATGCCCTTTGCATCCCGTCCCGTCGCACAGACGCAACAGGTGTTTGCGACCTGTTTTCGTCTTCTGTGTCTGTGCGCGACTGATGGTTTATATCCTTTTCTTTTGCGCCTACTGGAAATTTGAATTCAAGAGGATGTTCAGACTGTGCAGATGAATGTAGAAGTGAAAGGTAGGTGTGTGCGTGTGTGAGTTTAAGTGTTTAAGAGATGTGTGTGGGTGTGTAAGAAATAGGTAGGTAGGACTCAGAGTCTGTGGATGTAAGAAGTAGGTAGAAGTGTGTATGTGTGTATGTAAGAAATAGGTAGGTAAAGGCAGGTTTGTGAATGTGTGTTTTAAGTGTGTAGAGTATCTATGCTTAGTCATTGATTAGTATTACACACAGATATAAGTACACATAACTAACTTGGTATTAATTAATGTCTTGGTAAATTTGTGAGATCATTGGTTAGGCTACAAATGATCTGCAGGATCAACAGCCTGTTATGAACCTTTAACCTATGATCTCATATATATGTACACAAAACAAATGTAACTGCAGCTTCCTTATATACGATAGCCAGACTTAATGGAACAGAGTGATGGAGCCCTGATTGTGATCCAGATGTCCTGAACTTTAGTGCCTCTGACACAAGAGGAGGAAATATGGGGTGTGAGACAAAGTTGCTTGTTTCAACTCGCCTGTTACTGGAGGCTGGATTGGGGTAGGGCATCATGGGTCAGCTTGTGAAGTTGACTCGTATGATTACAGATGATACTATTTTTCATCAAGAGGTTAACAGCTTGTTAAATATGTTTGTCAAACGGAGATACCCAGTTGATCTTTTAGACAATTTGAAAGTGAAAGTAAACACCAAAAGAACTATAGGTTTTTTCAACCGCTTGTTGCCAAGGCTTGGTCCATTAACTGTGATTAGGACCATGGAGGGGCAGTTAGTTAAGACCACTGCAGGTGAAAAGGACATTCCCTTTGAACGTTGTTTGTTGGCCAAGTATTCTCCTCATATTTATGGAATATTGGATATCATTAGAGAACATTAGTCAGTTATTTCGGGTATTGATACTATAAAAACAAAATTGGGCAACCAATTTAAAGTTGTATTTCGAAAAGGGAAAAGTTTCAAGAATTTACTGGAAATGAGATATGATGATGGTAATGACAATAGACCTAGGGGGGGTATTTAAATGCAATCATTGTTCCCAGTGCCCTTTTATTCACACATGTGAATATTTTTCTATCCGGAACAGGAAATTCAATATCTGTAAGCATTTTAATTGTGACTCTATGAGGGTGGTTTACTGTGCATTATGCCAATTGTGTGATGCATTTTATATTGGCAAAATTTTGCGGAAACTAAAGGATAGGATATATGAACATTTTAATGATATAGTGAAGGGTAGAACCTCCAGTGCATTGTTCAGACATGTAGCCTTGAATCCAGGGCACAGTTTTAAGTTTGTGGTTCTTGATTATGTGGAAAGGGATACCAGGGGATTTTTTTATTTATGAACATCTAAGTAGGAAAGAGCTGATTTGGATTTTGAGGCTTAATGCTTTGAAAATCCCCAGATCTCAATGATTCTTGTTCTATTTACCCCATATTGAAATTAATTAATCTTGAAGGATGATTCAGTTGGTCACCTATTTTCATTTAGATCATGGCATTAGAGTTTTACTTTTCAATTTTGTATTTTTTAAAGTTTTTTAAATCTTTTTATACATATAAGATATATATATATATCTTATACATACATATATACACATTGTTTCAGGTTGTTGTCAGGTTGATTATTCTTTATAATTATCAAGTGTATTTGGGAAATGTCCCATTAGTGGTTTTTAACATGTGAGTAATGAGTTTTACCTATTTCAATGACTTTCTGCATGTTATTCAACAGTTCTGAAGAAGTCTTTGATTAAGACGAAAGTGCTTAACTGTTGGAGTTTCAGTTGAATAAAGAGATCTGTGGTTGCTATACTAAGCCTATTTGTCTGTGTTAGCCTTTCCTGCAGGATATCAGTATCATGGGGGGATTCTATGACCGCTCTTATTTTCCAATCATCTACAAACCTGGTCAGCCAGAGGCCCTTGATGTTGGCCATGACTTCCAAGAAGTAGATGCCTAAAAGGAGTGGACCCAGCCCAGAGCGAGTCCTCTAGTGACCAGCCTCTTTGTGGAGTTGGATTCCACAATCCTAACTTCCTGGGTGTTTTCTGAAAGTCAGCTGGCTATCCAACGCATAACACAGGGTTTTATGCCTAATTCCATTAGTTTATTTACAAAATGCAAGTGAGGTACTGTATTAAATGCTTTATCTATTCCGAGGTATGCAATATGCACTGCTTTGCCCTTATCCATTGCCTTGGTGACCTTCCCAAAGAAGTCTACCAGGCTGAGTAGGTGTGATCTGCTACTGATGAAGCCAAACTGGGTTAGATCCAGTATCTGAAGGTTTCCTCTGTCATTATTAATAATTGTCACAATAATTCTTTCCATGGTTTTGCATGTGATACTAGTTAGACTTATAGGTTTGTAGTTACTAGGGTCCACTGATGGCCTGCCCTTATGCAGAGGGATGATCATAGCAGTTCTCTATTCGCAAGTCATGAAGATTTTTCTGTAGGCTACAGTTAAATAGTAAATCCAGTGGTCTCAGTGGGTCATATTTCATGCATTTTAGGAGGCATTCTGGGATATTATCAAGGCCTATCAATGCAGTATTCTTGGCTTTGAAGAGTGCATTTAGGACCTGCTCCCTAGTTATAGCCAGAGAGTTATGTATGATGGTATTTCCTGGTGGGTTTACAGGGTATCTGTGTGTGTGTGTGGGGGGGGGGGGGGTAAAACTGGAACTGAATGTGCTAACTAGTAGATTTACTATATCTTCTGGCTATATGTAGGTGGCTCCATTTACAATTAGGTCTGCACACTGTTGTGTACTGCCTTTGATATGGACATAGCTAAAGAAAGCTTTATGGTTGTCCTTGGCTTGGGAGGCTATTTCTACCTCAAAATTGGCTTTGGTAGACTCTGAGTCATTTGTTTAGATTGATAAGAGAGTTTCTATCCTGCTGGGCATTGCACTTCCTAACTTTTCTATGACTTTCTTCCTTCTGTTGTGCACCCTACTGATGCTTGGATTCCATCACAATGATTTGTTTTTTAAGTTTGTTCTGAGTTTATTTCTGGTAGGACAAGCTGTCCCTTTGCATCTATTAACACAATTGTACATGGTTCTTGTGAACAGTTCAGCATAGGCAGCTATATTCTCAAGGTGTTTTTTGGAGGGGGTCTTGAAATTTTGCCAGGTTATCACTTAAAGCCAAGCACCATGCTAACTATGAACTGGGCAGTCAGCATGGTGTTTGCTTTAAACATGTTTTTTCATGCTGTTTGAAGTACTTTACTGGTTACAGGCTATCAATTAATAGTAGAAAATTTACCTTAGAATAGTTCCTAGATGTTATGAGGTTAGCTGTTGTCCCATGCTTGATTTTTATTTCAAAGGAGACAGCTGTATGGTCTGACGTTATCGGAAAGAATATTACATGGGGGGGGGGGGGTTGCAGCATTCTGCCATTTTTGTGAGTACAAGGTCCAGTATGTTTGTTCCCTTAGTAAAATCACTGAGCCTGCAAGAATGGGGTTGTGTAGTATTCTCAATTTATAGTGGGGTAGTTAAAGTCGCCCATCACTTTAGTATTGGGTTAAATGGTGAGTGTCTCCAGTAAGTTTAAGTATGAGCTATGGGTTTACTGGGTCACAGAAGGTGACCTATAGCTTGCACAGATATGGTATGGAACTTTGCCTATGGTAATTTTGATGTGGAGTAGCTCAAGCGTGCCATCCTGTCTGACCAGCCTTGAGGTGAGCTTGCTATCAGCATAGATTGAGACACCTCCATCTTTAGTCCCTGCTTGTGCAGTATCTGGTCTAAATGTGCATTAGATATTGTAGTCCTGCACTGCTGGGATGCTCTCCATGGCTATAAACCATGTCTCACTAATTGCTCAAATGTCTACATTCTCCAGGCTGAGGAGAACTTGAAGGGACTGGAGTTTCTTGCTTAGGCTCCTGGCACTGAGAAGCAACATGTTTAAGTTCCCTTGGGTTAGTTTACTTATGTCGGAAGGTTTGACAGCTTGGCTTTGCCTATAAAAGGCAGTATGGAGGAGGCCAATGTTTTAGCCAATACTGAAAAATCTACAGGGAACAGGCACAGTCCATCCTTGGCAAAACAATATGATCTGCCTGGGCATGTGTCTGGGCACACTTCCCAATATCTAACATTCCTACACTTAGTACGCACAGCAGGTAAAGCTCCATGTGGTGCAATGAATTTTGATCAGATTTCTCTGATCTTAACTATACAGTTATGTGTTCTTGAAATGAATGTTATGATTCACCTCATTAGCTTCTCTGTTCCATTCTAGAGGTGAATTTCCTGACATCTGGTTCTTGAATATGTAACAGTTTGTTTATGATCAGAGATTTTATCATAATTATTCATGTTTTCTTAATCATGTCCTGAAATTTTTAATCTGGTGTAAGGAGGTCCATCTTCATCAAGCAGTATGAGTGAAATCACATTTCCGGTCAGCTCAGCATCTAAACCTTTTCCAGGGTATTACTCCATCCTCTTTGCCCAAAATGGCTTGCCATCTCACTTCCTGTCCAGGTCTCTTGCTGCTCATCATGTTTCCATTGGAGACGGATGCTTTCAGGCAACGTTGCTTTAAAGTTAACTACTTTGTGTAAAACATTGCTGAATTTTGCAATTATCACATCCTTTTTTGATTGGAATTACTATTTTTGCAGCTTTCCAATCTACAAATCAGGTCAGGTCCATCTGATTTCTTTTTTGCACGGTATTGCTTTCTCTCCCTTTGGCTTTTGCATTCTACACAATATGTTTTTTTTTACTTTCTGTTAAACTGTTAGTTCATACATTTAATCTGTCATTTAATTAGATGTTAATATTTTCTAGTACTGAAGCTCTATAGATCAGTTGCTGTCTCTTGTAGATTTTGGGTAGTTTATGTTACATTTATTCCTTGGCTCTTGTCTGTACTTCATAGGTTCATAGGTTCATACTAGGCTATCTGCCCTAGGGCATTTATAAGCCTAGCCAGAGTGTGTTTGGCTTTCGCCACCCATTTTAAATGAATTTTGCTATGCCCTTTTTCGAGGTTAGTATACTGTGCCTCTAACAGTGACACAGAAGTGATACCCGGGTTAAACCTACGATCTCCCATCCACTCATCAAGATTCCTCTTGAAGACAGTCAATGAGGGACTCTGCCTAACCTGGACTGGGATTTTATTCCAGAGTGAAGGGAGCCTCTGGGTTATGAATCTGTCCCTCCAGCATGTCCTATTTATTTCAGTGCTGAGGTTCAAGTCTCTCGAACGTGTAGCTCGATGGGATTTGATACAGGGATACTTTCTAAAAATATTTTGACTGTGGATAGTCATGCATTTAGAAAGTGTATTTAATGTGGCCACAAAAAAATTCCCAGAACAGACACACTCTTTTTGCTATCTGGCTAAGTGAGGAGCACTTTGAATAGAAATGTGGCATTTGTGTTTCTTTCTATCCCCAGATTACAAAGGACTGAAATAACCTTCTTTTGAAAAGTCTTAAGGGTAGTTGTGCATCCACTCCTGAAGGGACTTGACCTTGAGAACAGTCTTTGGGTTGACACTATTGGACTCAAGGACAGAGCCTACACTTTTGGATTTTTCTAACCACAAAGATAAAGAAATAATAGACAGAAAATACAGCTGAAAGCTATACTTCTAAAGAGTTTTTTTTCAAAAGAGTTTTTTTTTTCAATCAGGTACTAAATAATCCAAGGTGGAAGAATTTTCTAAATTTTCTGTAAACACTCCTTTTTGGGGGGGAGTTACCAGGATGCCTGTAATATTAGTTGAATATCCATTTAGACAGGTTAGACATGGGTGTTTCCTCTGTTTCTTTTATACAGGTATGTAAGAGTCTGTAATCTGGACCATTTCCAGACAGGCCCATAAATTTCTACTATTGCTGTTCTTTTACATTGGATGTAGACTATGAGATGATTGTGAGGGTTTCTGAAGGTGTTGCAGGAAATTTTACTCATGTCATCCACCTCTGGTACCAGTGAAGGCAAAGGCATTTATTTTCTGCTGTTATTTTAATTTTTTCTGCATTTTCTTCTCAGTTCTCCTTAACAGGCCTCTGTTTGGCTGACTGCAGCAATTCAAACTGTTATGATTCTGCAGGCCTAAATGTAGATACCATCAGATTTGGTGACACTGGTTCTGCTTCTGGACTCAGCGCTATAGCTTTTGTGGTCAATTCCTTCTAAATCAGCTATGCCACCTATGACCCCATGAGTTAGGCTCAACCATTTGGGGTGAATCATTTTGCCATTTCTTGACTGGGTCAGCATAACAATACTTGGCTTAGACACCCTCACCCTTAGGCTTGGGCTTGATATGCCCATCAACCTTGGGGTTTGAAGTATTGCTGTTGGGGTTTTGGCTTGGTGTCAGTTTTGGCCTTTCATGAGCTTTGGTAATAAATAGTTGGGGTCAGTGCCTTTAGCCATGATTGTTACTTTGATGTTGATTTTCTCAGCCACATTGCAGAGAGTAGTGCATGTGCTGTCCTTGGCACCTATTCCTGTGTTGACATTGACCTTAACCAGAGACATTTTTCCTGCATTCCTTTGTTTAACACCATACCTACCCATCACTTCGTCATCCACTCTGTTCCCTTCACCAACATGCCCATTGAAATCTGCTCCAATCACCACTCTCTCACTCTTGGGTACAGTCATCACCACTTCATCCAACTCACTCCAAAATGTTTCTTTCTCTTCCATCGCACACCCAACTTGTGGAGCATATGCACTAACAGCATTCATCATCACACCATCAATTTCCAGCTTCATAAACATCACTCTATCCAACACTCTTTTCACCTCCAAATCACTCTTAGCATACTGTTCCTTCAGGATAACTCCTGTCCTGAGCCATTTCTCCTCCCATCGACACCATGATAAAACAATTTGAACCCACCTCCGATACACCTAGCCTTACTCCCCTTCCATCTGGTCTCTTGCACACACAATATACCAACCTTCCTTCTGTCTATCGTATAAAATGCATACTAACATAAATCCTGTTATTCTAGCAATGTTCTAAGTTCATGAGAGCAATATTTATAATCTGTCCCTATTTATGTTGGGCTTTGTCCAGATTTCTTGCAGAGGTTGAGGTGTGTGAGAGAAAGTGAAATGCCCTATTTAGAGTTAGCAGGTGGAATTTATTTTCAAGTGTATTTTCAAGGAATTGTGAGCTTCAAGGGAAGAGAAGTTTACTGCTGCTCATGCTAAGTCTGCTTAAAATGTGCAGCAGTTTTGTTTAGCAAATGGTATCATTATTGTGGTATAGAATTTTAAAGCAGTGTTAGTAGTACAGCAGGTAGCATACTTGTATCTTGATGCAGAGGGCTACAGGTTCTACTCCCACAGCATGTAGATTTGTATTTTAAGGGGGTGGAGTGCTGCAGTCCTGGCTATGTCCTCCTTTGGATGAGATGCCTAATAACTATGAACTTGTTTTTCAGCTTACCACCCATTCTGTATTGCAAATATACCAGCTTACCATTTTTAATGTAACATAGGCAATGTATTCTTCAAGGGCAGCAGGCACTGAATTTGTTGATGAAAGGCTGAAATATAAAGTTGTTTTCTAGCAACAACCTCTTCATTAGCTTCAGATCTCTATGATGTGGAATTATTCAGATGACTTTTACTTCTGCAGAGATTGTACATACTGACTGACATTGATGGATTGTAATGACAAAAGATTAAGTGGCCTTTTATGGTTGAAATGTTTTGAATTGGGCAGTTTGTCATTATTGGTTCATATGTTTTGTTTCATTGCTTGCTGGAAAAACATTCAAAACTATAAATTTAAAACACAGTCTAACAAGTGGTGCTGTATTATAGAAGGGATATAATTAAATTATTTTATATTATAATTAATACAATCTGTATATATTATAATCGTGCATAATCATATGTATAAATATGTACACTTCTCATGCATGGCTACTCTTGCTTATCACAGTAACAGGAAGGATACTGTAATGGCTGTGTCAAGAAAAAAGGTCTAAAGCTTTTAGTTAAGCATATAATGGAGTTGTTCACATCAGTGATAATGCAGACCCAGTTTCATATAACTAAGGGTCAACCACACAAAATCAGAAAACACCCAGAATTTCCCTTGCCCGCTCAGTAAAACTAATCTTGAAAAAATAATTAATAATGTGCATATATTAGGGCTATTGGAATTATCTATAAAAAGATGAAGTGATGATTTGCAACTATGTCAATGTTGGGATTATGAAGAAATGCTTGATTAAGCATTAATTAAAAGATATTCATAATTTAGTGAATGCACACAGTTTAAGTTAAATACAGCTATAACGTGTCGTGCATTCAGAGCACAGAATGCCAGCTTTTATTTAAACAGCAACTTGTGTTACTGAGAGCTAATCTTGGAAGCCAAAGAACACTAGTGTTATAAACTAATCTGTTTAAATCTGTATAATCTGAACAGGCTCATGGGACTCAGTTTAGTGTCCTACATGAAAAATACTGAGCTAATGAACACTATTCCCCAGTAGTTGTTTCTAAGTCACTTACAAATAAATAAATAAAACAAGGGGAAGTATTTTGAGGTAAAACAAATATCTTGTCTTTATGGTAGGTAAAAAGTAAAACTCTGTTAGTACCCAAGTAAATAAAATGATTATTAGCAATGAATGAGAAATTATTCCAGTATAGAAAACTGAACAGCCAAGCCTTCTTGATCAGAATTCAAAAGGGCTGCCAGCTGAAAGTTCCCTTGAGTTAGTTGCAATGTACATGGGGTATGTAAAACAACTTATCACGGATTCCTAATTAAATCCAGATATCTGTAATCATTGTAGAAGTAAAGCATAAAACAGTATGCACACTAAGAATGTTGACAGTGTTTATGGCAACTGGGGAGAAATAGCCAAGTAATGGGACCCTGTAATGGCTGCGTGGGGGAGGGGGCTGCATGAGTGGAGGGGTGGGGCTATGTGGGTGGAGGGGGTGGGGCTTTGTGGGTGGGGCTCTGGGTTTGCACCCCCCCCCTGCAAAAAATCCTGTGGGCTCCCTTGTCCCTAACCCAATTCAAGAGTAACTTGGACAATCGGATGGGGCATAGGAAATTCATCCTAAGGTTTGGCACCTATGTCTCTAATGGACACAGACAGCCTCTAAATTATTCATCCCTTGGGTCCCTGCATGTAAATGTTTAATCTCACAAGCCCCCTGATTACAATTATCAAGTGTATCAGAACTTGTCAGAGATTTGGGATGCATGGCTATGCATAAAAACTCACCTATGAGCCTATAGAGAATTTAACCCAGGAAATCAGTTATATGTTATAAGTATTAGTGCCCAATATGGAAAATACATTTCTGGTTAAATGTCAAGAGCCACTTGATAGGTTCATAGGTATGTACTAGGCTAATAGCCCTGGAACCTTTACAAGCCTAGCCCATAGGATTACCCTGGCATTGTGCCACCCAACATTAATTCCCAGTACCTCTGTCGAGTAGAGTCACTGGAGTGATCCCCAAGGTGAATTTTCTATTTCCCATCCACTCACCAAGATTTCTCTTGAAGAGGGCCAGTGAGGTGCTCTATTTGACATGTATTGGAAGTCTATTCCATAGCATGGGCAGTCTCTGGGTTATGAACCTGTCCCTTACAGCTTGTTCTGTTGATTTTGGTAATGAGGTTGAGATCTCTGGAAAGTGTGGTCCAGAGGGATTGGGATTTCTTTAGATGTAGCATTTCTAACAGAGCTGGGTCAGACATGCCTTTGTAAGTCAAGCAGAGATCGCTTCTAAGCAGGTGATATGAGACAGAGAATAGTTTGATTTTTTTTAGTCTGTCCATATAGGACAAGTGTTTAAGGCCTAGGATCCTCTTTGTGAGGTACTTTTACGGCCTCTTCAGTTGTTGCAGGTGTCTAATGTGGTACATGCCAAATGGGGCTTTGTACTCGATGATTGGCCTAATGAGGGAAGAGTAGAGGGAGACAATGACCTCCTTCTTCCTGGATGCAAAACCCTTAGTAATGAGATGTGCCACATAGAAGGACTTTCTGACCACAGTGGCAATGTGGTGGTCAAAAGAGAGGCTGCTGCAACCTGTGTTCCCAGATCTTTCATAATACCTTTTGTGCTCAGTGGACTACCATCAATGTGGTAATCCATGGGAACTGAGTTTTTCCCAAAGGGGATGATGACACATTTTTTGGCATTGAGCTTAAGGCCATGGTTCTGAAACCAGTCGTTGGTCTCAGTGAGGCCTTTCTGCAGGATGTCAACATCACTTGGAGAGTTAATAATAACTCCCAACTTGCAACCGTCTGTAAACTTTGTTGGCCAGAGTCCCTTTGTGTTGGCCTGAACTTCAGAGAAGTAGATACCAAACAGGAGAGGACCCAGGACCAAACCTTCTGGGACTCCATTCATGACTGGTCAGAAGTCTGACTTGGAGTCAGCTACTTTCACACTGTGGGTTTTATCTGTGAGCCAGTTTGCAACCCACCTAGTGATATAGGGGTTGATGCCTAGCTTAGTGAGTTTTCTATGATTCCTGAGTGGGCAATGGTATCAAAGACCTTGGCCAGATCAAGGTAGGCTGTATGAACCACCTTGCCTTCATCCACAGCTCTGGTGACTGACTCAAAGAAGTCGACCAGGTTGAGCAGGCACGATCTATCCTTCACAAAACCAAACTGTGTAGGATCCAGTGTTTGCAGATTCCCTATATCCTTGTTTATTAGGTCCATGATGATGCATTCCATAGCTCTGCATATCAGACTCGTCAGGCTAATGGGGCAATAGCTCCCAGGATCTGTAGTCACTCCTCCCTTTGTGGAGAGGGATGACTGTAGCAATGTGCCACTTGGTAGGGACAAAGCCTCAGGTGAGGCTGTGATTGAGCAGGGCACATAGGTGTGGTGCCAGTTTACTCTGTAGTTCATGTAGAACACAGCCAGGGATATTGTCAGGTCCCATAGAAGCTTTATTCTTGGCCTTGTACAGTGCTGTTTTAACCTGTGCAGCAGTAATACTGGGTGCCTGGCAATCTACTGGTATTGCGATTGGTCCTTTGGAAGGGGTAAAGTTGGCACTGAATCTGTCGGCCAGTGTACTGGCAATATCTGTTGGCTGGGTATAGGAAGTACCATTGTGCAGTAGCTCAGAGCAAATCTGAGTAATGCTGTGGAGATTATTTACATAATTATAGAAGCCCTTATGGTTGTCTTTACTGTCTTCTGCAATTCTGTTTTCATAACTAACTTTAGAGGATTTGATGAGGGATCTCAACTTTTTGTTGAGGCTGATAAGGGAGTTTTTCCATTCTTGGGACTTCACCTTATTCCGCATCAGTGTCTTCCTTCTGTTGTAGAGTTTGTTTATGGCAGGGGACTACCAGATTGGCTTCTTTTTTTGGAGGAGAGTGTCTTGGTTCTATTGGGTATGGCGAGATCCATGCATATGTGTACGTGTTCGTACAGTGCATTGGTGGATAATTTGGTGGTCATGCAACTATTCTCCATTTGCATGGGTGCCGTGAAGTTAGCCACCTCTGTTCTTAGGAGCTAGCTTTGGAGAAGTTTTTCATGGTGGTTACCTTTGCGGGGGGAGGGAGAAATGTGGCTATCCAAAGTGATTAGTTTGTGGACGGATCTAACCAGGGAGGAGTTGACTATTGGTGTAGAGCAATGGTCGCCCATGTTAGTAATGACCAGGTCAAGGATTTTGCTACCTTTAGTGGGGGTAAGAATGAGCTGGTCCAGGGCATTGGAATTAATGAATTCCAGGAAACGTTGGGCAAGTATACTGGTACATGAATAGTTTTCCCAGTTAATGGAGGGGTAGTTGAAGTCACCCAGTATAAGAGTGTTAGGTTGGACCCTAATATTCTCCAGGGTACTTAGGAACATGGAGTGTGAGTCTTGGGACATGTTTGGGGACCTATAGCAGGCTACAACCTGAATCACTGTCTTACCCAATGTTAGCTGCACCTGAAGTATCTTTGATGCATTATGTTGGGCTAACAGTCTGGAGGTGTGTTCATCCTTTATGAATATGGAAACACCACCTCCTTTGGAGCTTCGGTCCATGTTCTGGGGCCGAAAGGTGTGGAATGAGTTATAGCCTGGTAGTGCAGGGATGCTTTCTGCTGCTTTGAACCAGGTCTCTGATACAGCACAAATGTCGATGTTTTCCATTTTAAGGAGTGCTTTGAGTGAGTGCATTTTGATTTTTAGACTTCTAGCATTGAGCAGCATGACCCTCAGATTGCATTTGTTTGTAGCTGTTAAGAGCCTTAGCCAGTATCGGGAAGCCCAGGGGTGACAGATGCAGGCCATCTCTGGCAAAGCATCAATGTCTGTCAATCATGTCATTCCAGACAGACAGATACTGGATCCCCTTGAAATGACACCAGAAACTTAGCCATTTGTTGAAATAAATCATTTTATGCTTGTACTGTGGTATCATTCTGGGTGATGGTAGGATGCTGCTCAGGACTAGGGTCATACCCGCCTGGGCTGCATAATCCGAGAGTTCCTCCACAACCTCCTCGGGTCTCTTTTCATGTAGTCCAGGGAGATATGTCTCAGGTCATTCACACCCCACCCATACAATGACAGAGTCATATTTATACCTGTTGTTGAGGGACCTGAGTGCGTGCGTTATGTGGCGGATCCTGGCATCTGACAGGCAGCTGACTGTTACTTTCTCCTTATTCAACCTAGTGAGTGGGACATCAGTGTGGCTCACTATCGAGTCACCTATGACTAGTGTGTTGGGCATGCTGTTTTGCCTTAGGGGCTTTAGTTGAGTATCACATTGTTTAGGAGACTTATGGGTCTCGTGAATAGTGTTGTGTTGTGGTGGTTGACTGTGTTTCTGCCTTCGAGGCCTCTGCTGTTTGGGTAGATTTTTAATGAGAGCCTCTGTGAAGGTGGGTGTATGGTTTGTGTTTTTATGTGAAGACAGTGCTGGTGTATATTCTGGAGGGCTATGTGTTCCATGTGGTGTGGTGCAAGTGTTGACCTTCACCTCTTGACCAGTTATTCTGGTCTTGGCTGGAGAGTGTGTGGCTTCCAGTTTGGATATATAAGTGCATCTCTCGCAAGTCTGAGTGTTGGGAGGTAAGAGGAGAGGGTTGTCAGTGTACATGAGGCAGTTGCTACATTGCCTCAGGATGCCCAAGGTCACCAGGTTAATAGGAGAAAGCACAGGGAACTAACCTTTAGACATGCCTGGAAGGGTGGGCATTAATAATAAGCACTGGATCTGT
Source organism: Protopterus annectens (assembly GCF_019279795.1). NCBI lineage: Eukaryota > Metazoa > Chordata > Ceratodontiformes > Protopteridae > Protopterus > Protopterus annectens. The sequence continues at coordinate 1,953,308,921 of NC_056729.1, forward strand.
TTCCTTGTAGAATGTTTAGTGCTGGTAGCACTTTTGTGTGCTACAATAATTGCTACAAGAAGTCTGGTAAAGTGCTAGACTAATAAGCTAGTAAAAGTGCAGGAGAGGAGAGAACTAGTAGATTAAAGGGAAACATTAAAGAGCAGACGTTTTGGCCCACTCAGAAGCTTACAAACAGTCCTGGATACAGCAAATCTGTATCTGGACTAGACTAGTTACAGGAAAGGTGGGAAACAAGCACAAATGCCAGCTTTTAAACCAGAAAGTTGAAAGATATGGAAAAACTGCCCAAAAGGCCAATAAACTACAATTTCTGGGCCAGAAACCACTCCTCTTGTGGTAGATAGGCTACCTAGTGCTTACCACTCCCACTAATAAGCTAGAAGGTTTACAGAAATTTAAATGCAGTGCAAGCTAGAACACTTGAGTTTTAGCAATATTAAAGCAAATGTTGTGACTAAATGAATAAATGCAGTGAACTACAAAGCCAGACAAACAGGAAAGAGAAAGACCGAGCAAATATATCACACTAACATATTGAAGCCATGGAAAGAAGTAGAACATTCTATGGTTAACTTGCAAGCAGAAGTTCATAAAGGACTGACCAGATGATTTCTACCTGCAGTACAGCTGGAGCAAGCCTTGTCAAAAGTGCAAAAGCAGAAAAGGAGAGGATGTTTATTACGAAACAGACAGACCTCGGATAACTAAACTAAAAAAAAAACATAAGATAGAGGCAACATCTGGAGTTAAGATTAGACAAAAACATTACAAAATACCACAGTCACAGAAACAATAAGAGGAGTTCAAAGGATTCTCTAACTAGGACTGACAGAAGAGTCACAAAGTGAATGGAGTAGCAACTTTAAGAAACTTAATAGCATTTCAAAGTTTGATAGCATGAGACCCCCAGGAAAGAATGATACTTGACAGCACTGGACTTGAGGAATGGATGCCAGTTAATATTACTTTTCCCCTCTGCTAAACAAAAATCAGCCTTTACTATCCTTGAAGGTCTATTTCAGCACACAGTACTATCATTTGAACTACAAGGACCTCTAGCCACCATTCAGAGACTGATGGACCGTATTTGGAAATCCCATTCACAATATGCGTCTGCATACCTGAATGACATAATCATCCATTCAGGGGACTGGGGAATCCTCCTACTAAAATTACTGGCTTTGTTAGAGGCTATATGATAGTCAAGCTTGACAGTGAATGGTGAGAAATGTAAATTGGGAATGGTGGAAACCAAATATTTGGGACACCTTAACCAGTGCTGTGACAGAGAGGGAAAAAGCCCTGGCTATGGCCCAGGTGAACTGAGTTCAGTAAGAGTCTTGGGCATCTGAGCCACTGGCAAGGGAAGATTGGTGTACCCATCCTGGAGGGAAGGAGGGAGAGGAGGGGCATGTCCAGTGAAATAACTGCAAAGTGCCCCCAGGAAGGTTGCTGGGTACTCACAAAGGGTGGATTTAGGAAACATACCCATGACAGCAGTATGACACTGTCCCAGAAAGCTCCAGTCTCTACTGGCATCAATCCTAAATCAGAGCAAGAACACAATACACGTAGAACTGCCTTCATGGCTATGTAGTTGAAATTGAGAGCAAACACAGTATGTCCCAGGATATAAGAAACATATAGCAAACACTCCTGTGTTTCATTGTTTATCTAATTCAGATCAACTCCAAGGGAGGTCAGGAGGGTAGACAGACTCACTGAACAAGGAGAGGTGGGATCAGCTGATGGTCAACTGCACTGGAGAAAAATGGTGCAGAAAAAATATTTGGGCTAGTTTATAGAAAGAGGGGAGGTAAGACTACAACGAGAAAAAATTACAGACCATAAAAAATTGACCTATACCCTCCACCAGAAGGAATGTGAAGGATTTTTTTTTTGAAGTAGCTGGCCACTATGGAACATTTGTATCTAATTTTGCAAACATTGCCCCTCCATTGGTAAATTTCACAAAGGAAAGGCTCCTGTGACAGTCCAGTGTCTCTTCAGACAGGTAGAGCATTTAATGAGCTAAAAAGGACAGTATGTTCTGAACCATTACTGATGACTGATTTTTTTCTAAGTGATTTATTCTGTATACAGATGCAACAGAGGTAGATCTGAGGTCGGTGCTGCCCAATATATTCAAGGTGAAGAATATCCTGTGTGCTGTATCAGCTAGAGAGATAAAAAGAGCTTAACTGTAAACTAGGCCTTATTTTAATTAAAATATTACCTGTTAGTTAGGCATTTCAATCAGGTAACTGATAATAAACCATTATAATGGCTGAGTAAACAGAAAGGTGGCAATACATATGTGTTCCTATGAGCGCTATCTTATTTATTTTTATTTATTTCCAGTTTGTTGACTAGGTTAGCCCCACTAGGCCATTTGCCTCTTTTCAGGAAAGACCCAAGATGGTATTCATACTGAATAGGAGAAATTTGGCCAGGGCATCAGGGAAATTCCCAAATTCTTTTAGAGAGATGCTGTGGTATCCTTTAAATCCACCTGTGCTATACTCAGACTGGACGCAAATTTAATGCCGCATTCAAAGGATGGATCCCTCTAACATATTCAGCACACAGTGACTTACAAGCCTGAAGCAGCCAACAGGTATGCTAATGGGTTGTCAACATCCTGTATGCCATCACTGGTTTTGTGCCATGAGGGAAGGTAGCTGCAAAATCTTGTGTATGGAAATGGGGGTATTTGCCTTTAAAAATATACAAAAACATGTGCTGGGAAAATTCTTACAGCTCTGAGTATATTAATTAATGAATTAGAAAAGTAATTATCAGTTTTTGTGGTTTAACAAAAGAGGAAGCCTTAAAGCAGCAAAACAGGAAGTGAATTCAGTACAATCGTAGACATCTGAAGTTCAGCAGATCATTTGGCCTTCTTGTGTATGTGGCCTGCAACAAACACAGGGGAAGAATTTTTGTTGTATACGAAAACTGAGGAGAAGGCCTGGCAGGACATGCAGCTGGGATTTACTTTCAAATAGCCTCTTTTACTGAAGGGACTGTATGAGACTGAACTGTTATGGTGGAGCTACTATAAGGTTTCTTCAGTTTGCTGAAAATCAGTGAGACATACTGTTTGTTGTTCTTTCTGAGGATTTATATAATAAGCTTGTGTTTGTATACCATTCCTGCCTCCTGTATCTATTGCAGACTTTCAACACACACACACACATACACACACACAGGCATGCAAACACGCACTCATACACACATATGTGTGCATATACATGTGCATGTGTATATTTAACTTCACCTTAGATCGAACACATCCAGTACACTATGTGCGGATATTAAAAATATCTATAGATTGAAGATGTCTCCAAAACTTTGAATATAGGTTGAAGATGTCATCGACTAAGTATATGCATGCTTCTTCAACAGCCACTGACTCTCTTGATCTTGTCAAATGTATTCTTCTTGCTAATGAAAGTGAAAGTTTATATACTGCACACACAAAACACTCACTGATACCCCAACACACGTTAGCCCATTTAAGATAAAGTTTAACATCCACATCTATACACTAACTAAAAAAAAAGAAAACTCAAAGTGAAAAAATAAAGAGAAATTCAGGCCACATTTCCCATTTGCTACTACTCTTGTTTGAACAAAAAAGTTAAATTCGTCCTTCAATAAGACATTAAACTAGGCCCCATCAGCCTGAATTGGTTGTAGTTCAGGTGGATGTAAGAAAATCCCACAGCACTTATGAAAAAGAGCAGACAAAGTTTCCCTATGCCCTGGGCAAATTTTCCATAGCAGTATCACAAACGCCTCGGGGTCTCCCCTGAAAAGAGTCCACCAGCCTAGAGGGACCAACACAGTTAACAAAGGATGAATGAATAAATAAATAAATTATTTACTGCAATGAGACAAACAGAAAACCGTATTTTCAGCAAATTTAATTATTTCTAAACCAACAAAAAAAAATTAAATAAACAGAAATAAACTCTTAACACACCTTACTAAACTACTAAAATATATCAAATAAATATCTAACACTACAAAAAATTTAAATTTATCTCTGAACTAGCATACAAAGCATTTACACAACAGTCCATTCATGTACAAGTTTGTACCTAAAGACCTATTCAGCAGAAACTTAGCTAAATAATGTAGTCCACTGAAGTCAGACAGAATTGCTACTTTAACGTAAAAAAAAAAAAAATGGAAAAATGTATGTGCTACAGTCTGGCTTGCATGGAACATAAAATATCTTCTACTGTAGGATGAGAATAATTGGCTTGAGACAGGAGCCATACTGTTAGTTGGTCAACCATCAAAACATTGAACTAAGAAGATTGCCAGTATCCTGTCGTTGCAAGAAAAGAGTAAGTGCTGTTTATTTTCCCTCATACTCTCAATCTTCTCCAATCTGGTGCAGTCTCAGAGATGATATATGCCCTAATGTCAAGGAAACACAGGAGAGCTTGCCTTCCCCTACAGAAAAAATGTTTTAGTGTTTTTCTACTTTTGGAGTGTCAGACTCTCAAGGTTTTGGATATATTGGCGCTGAATAGTCATATATGGATTAACAAAACACACTCCTTCATTGTGGGCCCATTAGTCACTTATGCTTTCACCAACTACCACAAAATTAATTTCCTAATCCTACTGAAGCATCTTCATTTAGGCAAATGTAAACTGACCAAAATGCACTGTCTAAAAACCCATTCTTAAACCTGTGTCATCTTTGTAATTGAGGGCAGTGAGGTACATGCACTGTTGCCTTTTGTAATCAGCTCTCAAATTACGTTTTGCAATGGTGTAAACAAAATCAATTACCACAAATTAGCAAACAGGTTTTAAATGCACTGATCTTCTGAAAATCCAAGATTCATAATAATACTCTTTATTAAATACAACAGTCAGACATTTGTGCAAGCAGAAACAACAAATGACCACACTACTGCTGTTTGAACATAGAATGTTAATAAATCAATGTGAACAAAATTATTCCACACAGTGACAATGCCTACCTCATAAATCATTGAATAATTTCACAGCAGCTATATTGCTTGCTAAAGCCACGTATTTATAAAAATCATTCATTATGCACTTTAGGCATATAACCACATGCTTGCATTCTATTTTTTATCTATGTTTATATTGGCTCTTTAGAACATGTTTGTGCTAGACATTCTAAATTTTATCTGTTTGTAATTTATTGATAATCAGAGCTCATTTATACTTTATCATGTAGAGCAACATATGCATTTTCTAATAGAATGAAGCACTGCTTTGTTTACAAAAGCTATCAGTTATCTTAACTATTTCATTAGACATTCCTTCCCTGAAGTTAACAACTGCCTGCCTCTTCAAATGCACCTAGGTGCTACAACTATTTTTAGATTCTTCCCAGATCATACCATCATAACATAGCAAGCAACTGGGTACACAGCTGTGCCTTTCATTCATTCCACAACTTTCTAGAAAAGTTAAACAAGCTTGCGAATGTCCCAGAAGTAGCAGCAGAAAAATAAATGTTCTGTTACTGTCAAAGTTACTTCTGAAGAAACTGCATAACTAACTGTATATCCCTTTTGAACATTAAAGAGAACAAACATATAGTTGTTACAAGATATTACTATATTATAAATGCAGTGTCAATGTTATTTTCTGACTCACAAATTATTTTGTTTTACATTTAATTATTGGAATACTGTTCTAACTGGTTGCATTAAATTGGGAAGTATAGAGGGACAATACAGAAAAGGCACATATGGACAAGTACAG